>NW_020956324.1:64529-65747 GCF_003031625.1 Empidonax traillii | reverse complement strand
CAATGAATGAATATTCAACAACTGATATCGAGAGGGTACAAAAAGCCCAGTTTTCAAACAAGTTTTGTGTGTCTCTGGCGGGGCACCAGCCCCCCAGGCCACCCAGCGCTGTTTGCTTTATTATCGCTTGCTTAATAAATTTATCAATTTTTAATTGGAACTAAGTCGTCTAAATTCTTAAACTAACTTATAACATCCATCAGCCCCTGTGATCTGTGATTCATCCTCCAGGGAGAAAAAGTGGAAAGGGTAGAGCAAGGCTTGGTGACTAGTATGGACTACATCAGAAAAGAGGTGCCATGTCGGCAATATCTCCAGGAAAAACACCCTGAGCTAACTCATGTAGTTCTAAAGGAAGTGTATTGCCAGAAGGTGGGAAAATATAGTGGGTGTTGTGCCTTCTAGCAGGTCTCCAGGATACCCAGCAGGCAGAGAAGGAGGCCCTGGCTTTTCAGAGCAAGGGACACAGCTCTGGCCTTGGCCTCTCTCTCCAGGGACTTAAGGGCATCTCGAAGAATTTTTGTTCCCATGTTTCTTATCAAAAAAATCACAATCTGGCCATTAAACCAAAATTTAAATCACACATTTCCTCCCATGAGGACTTCTAAGCCGCCTTTATTCCTTTATAACCAAACAACAGTGTGATAAATGGAGATACTGTGGCATGGGAATAGAGCCTGTTATCTGTCTGATGTTAGGCAGATATGAGAATCTAATGTTTTTTTTTTTGGAAGTGTCACCATTTTTATCCCACAGGATTAACGGAGTCATCTGTGGGGGAAGAGGCTGCCCGAGTTAGTTGACTGAGGCTGTGGAGTGCAAAACTTCACAAATAAAAAAAAATCCTATTAGCCTGGATGAATTCAATTATTATGAACTTAGAAAAAGTCCATTTTGAAGAGCATGTCATAGGATGTCATGGGAATATATTTATCCACCACAACCTCATCTGGAGCAGGTCTTTCATTAATAAGAGTATGCTGAGTGTCTGGCTCATGATAATACATTATACTACATTCTTCATTCCATAGAATTGCAAATTACTTTACAAATTATATAGACAGCCTGCCTAATCACTTTAAGGCAATTGCTGATAGGGACAAGATCAACCAATGTAAAGCATTGGCAGGGGAAATTTAGCTCATAGAAAACTGAAGCTGTATCAGGAGTGACCAAGGTTCAGTTTGATAACCTCTGTAACACTAACAGGTTGCAGCC
>NW_020956324.1:43571-63932 GCF_003031625.1 Empidonax traillii | reverse complement strand
ATTACTTTACAAATTATATAGACAGCCTGCCTAATCACTTTAAGGCAATTGCTGATAGGGACAAGATCAACCAATGTAAAGCATTGGCAGGGGAAATTTAGCTCATAGAAAACTGAAGCTGTATCAGGAGTGACCAAGGTTCAGTTTGATAACCTCTGTAACACTAACAGGTTGCAGCCTAAAAAGTGACTATCACCGCATGGTGCAAGCCAGTAAACAGTGTAGAGGTGACCAGACAAAATAATGATTGTAATTTTTCAAGTTCCTCCTGTATGGAGCCAAAAAGGACACATCTTTACCCAAAAATTACCACAAGGTGCATTATTTGGTTTTTAAGATCTCATGTTTAAAAAAAACCTATGAAAAGTAAATTGCATGAGATTCACCATCGGTATCCCAGAGTAGTGAAAGTCTCAGTGGATCTTACAAGACTGAAAGCATTTGTGCATTTTAAATGCAATGCTTAAAAGACTAAACTATCCCCTCTGGGAATGAGTTAATGTTTCAATTCCAATTCACTTTAAAAATGTCTTCCTGGCATGATAAGCTAGAGGCACTTTGCCAGAGCCTAAAGAAGGTATTCCAAGTTCTCGTCGGGGTGGATAATGCATCGCACTGCTGGTTTTTCATGTTTCAACATCACAAGGAAACACTCCCATTCCAAGCCTACTCCTACAGCCACTGGAGACCAGGCAAACAGTTCCCCAGCTCTTGGTGTGTGACCAGGCTGGCTGCTGTAAGGCGACTGTGAGGTGACTCTGTGGTGACATACAGGACCCCTGAGGCTGAGAAAACTGGGAGGCAAAGCTGAGGACTCCAGTAAAAAGGACATCCATTCTAGAGCTGAAGGATGAAATCAGCTACTAGTTTTCTGAAGGGGAGGAAACACCTGAGGGATTGAAATACTGTTGTAATAGTGGAGATTTCTTTGAAATCCATCTGTTGCTGCTCAGGGGGAAAATCAGAATGCTGCACTCTCTGACAAAAAAATTAAGTTGTTTCCTGAGAGAGGGAGAAAAAGTGGGGCTGGATTTCAAAGTTTTTTCCTGCTGTTTCCTCCTGTGAAGTGGTTCCTGGACCTCACCTACTCCTGCTGGCCAAAGGATCTTGTTTCTCCAGGTGGCCAGTGCAGAGCTGGAAACTGGTTATTCCTCTGCAAAGCCTGCAGCAACTACCACGTTTTCTGAAAATACCAATTACAACTCCCTAGTTAAAATTAGAGATATGCTAATTCGTCCTTTAAAAATTAGCAACTTCATGCAAATTAAAAACAGATGTCTGTGTCTTCAGTCAGTGCTAGTTAGTTTATGCACTTGTTCTTCACACAACCTGTTTTACCATCTCCCCAGAGCCACAATCTCCTAAAACACAGCTCCCCCACTGATCACAGGGCATGCAGCACTAGTGCCTTACACACACCTCCTCTGTGCTAGGCAGCTCTCTACCTTGGCAGTGATCATTTCTGTCATTTTTATTATTGTTTTCTTTAGTGAGGTGCCAACCTGCGATGATTTGAAATTCTGGGCCTGAAGCCAGTCCTCCGGGCCTTTTGAAATTTGCTTGTCACCAGTGTAAACCTTAGGCCACTATTGTGGACAGGTGACAAATTCTCCCTCCTGAAGGTTGTAACCAGCTCTCAGTGTATGTGTTGTTGGTACAGGGTATGCATGTAAATCGATCGGCTAGCACTGAGGGTAAACACTGACTGCTTGAAAATGCTTGGTGGTGTGGGGTTGTGGGGTCAACGATGCAGGCAGAACAAACTTTTTCTGAGTTGCTTTGTCACTGAAAACCCACAACCCATGCATTTTTGTTTTAAAATGCTACATCGGTTTTAGGTAACAAATTTTAAATGGCTTTACAAAGATCCCTGCTTAACAGTATCTGCAGTGCTGCTTCATTACTGCCCATAATACCCCAGTGAATCACAGTACCTGCAGAAAAAAATGACAACAAGTCTCCTCGGTAGAGTATCTACTGCAGGGGGAAAAGCAAGCTTGGTGGAAATATAAATAATAGATTCTAATAGTCACAGCTGTTCATAAATAAGGAGACATATACAAACACAGTCCAGTGAAACAGGCACATTTCTCTCCAAGGCTGACTTGCTGGATGATTTTGTAGGAAACACTTTGTCACTTCTTGGCTCAGTTTCCAAATATGAAATATAAACTGATATGATTCTTACCACTCAGTGTAAATAAAATGCTTTGAGAACACAAATACAAATCAGTATATAGATGCTAATATATTATTTCCTAGCTACATCTACGTTCTGCACAGAGAGTAAAGATGGATTTTTGCTTTTTGCACATCTGTGCCACTAGTGGAAGTTTTGCAAGCCAGATTAGGTCCTTGGGGACATGAGTGCATTCCTACTGCTCTCACTGTGTTTGTACAGTTGCAAAGGGGCTTAAACTACTAAGCAATTCAGCTCATGGGTGTACAACAAAATAACAGCCATCATCTTACCCTGTTAGCTGCATGCGTTCTTCTGTGCAAAGCAAAGGAAAAATTGCACCCAAAATATGAGAAATCAGGAGATAAACGATTCATAAAACACAGAAAGAGTTTACAGCCTTATCAGAGTGGGAAGAGACCAGCTCTGCCTGGAGGAACTATTGGTTTATACCAGCAGAAAAATTCTGCTAATTCTGCTTGTTAAGAAATTGTTCTCAAAATAGTAAGAGGTTTCACTTAATTAAATGTTAGCAGATCCCTGCATAATTTAAATTTCATTTTGGTCAAAAGTCATCTGAGAACCCCTGAACACTGTGGCAGGGCTGCGTGCTAAATTCTGCCTTCATTTATACGGCTGCAGTTCCACTGAGGCCTACAGAATACTGTGTGATGATTAGGTCTTGTTAAATCCATTTAACATAGAAGATGAAATATTGGAAAGCTGAATAACTTGCCCAAGGTCGGTGACACAACGAGGAGCTGAATTACCAGAAAACGACGAGTTCTGTTTGCTTGCTGAATTCACTAGACTCATTGAAAATTTAATTTCTGCTCTGCTGACTCATGTGTAGCCACATGGGTGTGGCTGCAGTATAGGTCATAAAAGTCTTTCTAGGGACGCTGCTGAATCACATCTTCTTGTCTGGGCCTATTCTGTGTGCACATTCAGAGAGGATTGCCAGGACTGGCCACGGCGATAGCAGCTGTTCAAACTGAAATGCGACGCTGCTCCTGCTGCCATCAAGCGCTACGGTTTTCCTATTAGTTAATAAACAGATATTCTCCTCTGTGTTTAACCACAAAAATGTCTTTCGCTTAAGGAACAATTCTTTTCAATAAAGATAGAAAAACAGAGGGAGAGGTGTGTATTTGCACATGCTCTATTAAAACAAATAATTTGAAGGTTTCAATGTACTCTCTAATTTTGAAGTGTACAGCTTTTAAAATATTTTTAGAGTCTGTATGACTCAGGAGAATAGTAACAGCGTCTATGTACTTCCTTTTTTTTTTCCCCTACTATTCCCATGCAGTCTGGGGTCATTCTCCTGCCAAGAGTTAGACAGCAAAGGACTTGGCATCAGCTCTCACTAAGACTTTTACAGGCTTATGCCCAATGCCTAGTCCTATCAAAGCTAACAGGAATGCTCGTGTTGTCAAAACTTAAGCTAAACATCTAACAGATCTGAGACTACATCAGCACTGGTTACTGCTGACTAAAAACCGGAAAAACCTAAGTGTTAGAAGTAATCTGGAAATACAAACTTTGCAAGAAAAATCAGACTATATTTTTGTAGTCTTTAACCCCTTGTAAATAACTGATCCATCTATGTATGTATATAAATGAGTGAAATATGTTGTTGATAAGTAAATGAACTATTCACACCCACGATGGTAAGAGATGCGTAACTGGCTATGTGGTTTTCTATCCACACATTAACAATTCTGGAGTTTTTTTTGTCATGGCACTGATACAAAAATGTCAGAATTAAGAACAGCTTTAAGATCTAATCTTTTTTTCATTAAAGAGAACTCGGTGGCAAACATCTTAGAAGGCTTATGGCAATTTCTTCTTTGAAATTTCTGTTCAATCCTTTTGGATAGAGATTTTCTACAAAAGGTTTAGAATAAGTGGTAGAAAATGTCTTGATGATGCCGTATTTCTTTTTTTCATACAGGGTAGTTTTGATCATGTTAGAATGAATCTGTGCCCTTTGGGGAATTTCTGTAATTCTTAGTTTTGGATTTATGCCTTAGAAGCATTGTGCAGGTAAAAGGATTGAAGTCCATAAGGGGGTCAAGTATAAACCGATGAGGTCAATATTGCAACCCATGTAAGAAGAGGAAAGCACTTTGTTTGATATGACTGCTCTAGAGTGCAAAATGTCTGTGGAAAGGCCTGGCTGGGGCCCCAGCTATAGTCTTGACTAAGAGGGAGTTGCCACTCTTCCTCCTAGGCCTGCAGAAAGCATCTGCTTACCCTGCTCAGGAAGAAAGAGGTGTGGGACTGCTTTCAGGATCTAAGAGCAGTAGCCTTTTCCACATGAATCTCACCTCACTTGAGAGCAAAATGGCATTTGCTACAAACTTGAAAACAGTGCTGGTAAAGGTCATTCTTTGCAAAAGTGCATTCTTTTCAAAGATGACCTATACATGAAAAAAAAAACCAAAACAATTAATGAAATGGTGAGCATCACAGCAAAACCAATATACAAACATATACTTAAACACAGGGTTGGCAGCTGTCATTTCTTTAATTTCTGTGGTTCCTTAGCATTTTGGAGCAAAGGCTGTCATGAGAATAGAAGACCCCTTCACTAAATGTCAGAGTAAACACTGCTTGTAACCCCCAAAGAAGAATCTATAGACACTAATACGCTTTCAAAATTCAACACTACCAGATAAATAAAAAACTCCAGAAGAGCTTTCTATTTTTGTATTTCATGAATCAGAAAGGTCACAAGCCCAAACTAAAAAAAAAAAAAAAAAAAAAAAAAAAAAAAAAAAAAAAAAAAAAAAAAAAAAAAAAAAAAAAAAAAAAAAAAAAAAAAAAAAAAAAAAAAAAAAAAAAAAAAAAAAAAAAAAAAAAATGCCTTGCAGGCACAAAGGGTAAAATGCTGAAGATGAGATGTAGTTTATTAGAAAATATTGCACATTACTTGTCATAGGAATGTATTCCTAACATAATAAAGCAAATCCAGGAGAGATTTGCCACCTGATTTTACCCTCTCTTCCTTCACCATTAGATGCTCATTCTTCCATTTCTTACTCGGCAATTTTGAAAGCATCTCTCTGTCACTTCCATGCTACTCTCCCGATCTTCCATGCTGAGCAGATCCATTTACTGAACTTGAAGAAGCAGAACTGCCTCCCCTAAGTTGCTGAGTACATGTACCAGTGCCAGCAGGAGATAGGCAGAGAAGAACAGTAGCATTTTAAAGAGGGGGGGGGGGGGAGGGGGGAAGGAGGTCTGAAAGCAGTAAAGGACTGAAAGGAAGAATATTTGACAAGTTTTGACATCTAGTAAATTTAAAAGAAAGTTAACAAATAGAAAGTAATAAGAAAAACAAGCATTTGTGGGTAGAGAAGGTCATTGGCTAGACAGTAAGTTTTGAACATGTTAGGGCCAAGTAGAAAAAGGAACAGGAGACAACAGGCAAGAGTGGAGATCTGAGAAGTACAAAGAGTGGAGCTGAAGTATTAATAGCTGTGTATTAAAGGTCAAATCCTACAGAGTGTAGTTAGAGTTTGGTTCTTTCATTTATAATTGCTTAACATTGATGCAATTCTACTGACTTACTATAGCAACCTTCATCATCTAACTTGGACTGTTTGTTTTTTTTTTTTTAATAAAGCCAGTGATTCCTATTTCAAATCATCAGATCTACTGGTACTCTGAATTAGATTTTAGCATAAGCAGGAAGTCAGGAAGTGCAAAAGAGCATTTCTTTAAAAAAAAAAAAAAAAGAGAGGTATTTAGGGCAAAAGATATTGGACATCTGTTAATCTTGATTGCTCTAACTAAAGACAGACAGAGAGGGAGGGTTTAATCCCTCCATGTATTCCTATTCTATTAGATTCATACAGTTTTCTCAACACTAGTGAGACAGGGATAGGTGAGCATATCCATTCCTGTTCATACGTGGACAGGGCATGTAAACCCTAATTCCCCCTTACCTATAATGACTGACTTTCAGTGAAACTGCAGAAAATTTTCAGTAGTTCTACCGGATCAAGGGGGTGATCTGACTCCAATTATTACAAAGGCAAGAGATTGTAGCCTATTGAATATAAAAAAGTGGAAAATTACCAGCCTAATAAGTAACCAAGCAACAGAGGCAAGCCATTATTGCTATGAAAACTTTAGCTTTAGCATTCACCGGTTTCTACTTTAAGTTTACAGAGCTAAGGTGACATTTTCCCCAGGCTTTAGACAAGAAAGGTCCTGCATCACTATCATCTTTTGTGATTTTCACGCCAGTCAGCAGCTTTCTCACCAGGACTCCACCAGACCCCCTTAGTCTTTCCTTTCTTAGCAGCCTAACGAGAGCTGAGCTCATTTAACATCTGTCACAGCCACCATGCTTACACACCCAAGTTAGCTTCTTTGCAGAGCAAATTATTCCGTGCAGACACAACCAGCAGATGCCACGTCCGGCACCCCACCTAATCTGTGAGAAGTATCTCGAGCATCTCAGCTTGGTACTGCCGTGGTGTGCTGGAGACACATTATTGCTTGCTTAACAGCTTACGCTACTTCCATTATCTTAAAATGGGGTTATTCAGCTTCCTTAAGGGAGTGCTAGAGGGATAAAGTCACACATACTCCTGCAGTACCCAGCAGGGTGAAAGAAGCCACGCAAAACACCACGTCCCTCTGTGAGTGGTGCAGGCTGAGCTGCCCCCCCCCCTCCAAGCACTTCCCTCTGGCCTCCCCATACCCTGCCTGACTTGCTCCCTTCCTTCCAAGCATGAGTCAAGCAGTGGATCAAACACGGGGGAACTGAAGACAGGAGCATTGCTCCCTGTCCCCAGTCAGATTAGTGGCCATTCAAGCATATAGTTTTAGAGGAATAAGCTAAGGGAGAAAAGGGAGAAATCACAAGGTGGTGAGAGGGCAAGAATGGAGAGTAGCTTAATTAAATTAACTGAGGGAATATTTACACTTCCCATTTCTGAGATTTGCAATTCTGTAGAATAATCTCCCAGAGGAAGTAATGAAAACCTCATCACTGAGCCATTTTAAATGAGTTGGAATAGCTCTACACTGAGCAACACTGTGGGGGCTGTGGACTGGCTTATGGTTCCTCTCTCTTTTTATAACTAATCAAGCACACTCTCTTTATATCTCCATGGCATGGGGATAATCCATATCAACTCCTAAATGTATTTGACTTTTAAAACCTGTATAGATACTTATCCAAATAAATTAATACGATTACCAACAGGATTAATGTACTGTTGTTTGTTATTCTTCTGTTTCCTGCATTCATACAATATAAATGGTAATTTAGAACTTTTGGCTCACTTCTGAAAGCATTTTGTGATGTGGATTCCCCATGCACACACATATCTGTGGAAAGCCTTCCCTATAACTTTGCATGGCACTAAATATTTCTTCTCTTGTCTAATCCTAGGAAACTGTAGGTAAAACAAGACCTTTATGGGTCACAATCCTTTGCATTCTCTTATTGTACATCTTAATAAAGACATTTCTAGGCTAAAAACGGAATATTTCAGAGGATTTGAGCTGGTATTGCACAACCCTAGGGACAGAGCCCATCTCGGATATACCCCAAAGGGATCCTCTGCAGAAGGATGAGAACAGCTGCACCAGAGGTCACCATTTCTTTTAATAGTTACCTAAGTTGCCTCTAATACCTGGTGCTGCAGTTGTGGAGTACTTTTTTCAAGTGTTTGTGCTCCCATCTATGTAGTAGTTAAGTAACAAGGTCTAAATATATAGGCTTTGCATAGTACAGAAGCTTACTCAACTCAGAGTAGCTAATTCTGTTGCTACTGTGCAGAATTAATTCCATTAGCTTACTATGATGATTTTACCTTATTCATAAATACCTTGATTCTTTACTAGAAAAAGGTTTAAAATTGAAATGAGAAAGAAGGGTGTAAATGGGATTACTAGGAAGAAGGCAGTAGTTACCGGACCCACTGAAGTTTTTCCAGCTATTTCTATGAGAGACAATATTATGCTTCACTTTCTATTGGAAAATTATGTTTAAAGTTTCCATGAAAAACATCTGCCGCATTCCACCCCAGCACTGGCAGTCATTCAGTGACAGATTAAATCACTCATTCCATATATGCTAGTAAATTTAGTCTCCCTTCTGCTAAAGTTGTTATTGACCATGGCTTATTGAAGGACTCATTTCGTAAAAGTCATTTTCTAACTTTTTCCAATTTGGCTACTCTTTGCAAATAAATTGTTCTTTCTTTCTGTATCATTTGCACCTTGAATACAAAGGTTGCTTCCAGACACACAGTGTTTTGGAAAATCAGGCCACCAGACTTTCCCAAACATAACAGAACATCTATTTTAATCTTGGCTTGTGAGGATGATGCAGACAGTATTGTTCAGAACTTTTTGTTTTGTCACAAAGGTCTCATTATAACATGGGCAAAGGTAATCAGGATCCCAGCTGATTACATTTTACATTTTCTGTCTTGAACTACAAGAACAGCTCACTGAATCACAGTTGCAACACAAGAGGCACCAGCCATTCCCTGAGCAGTGGGGCACATTTGTGCAGCTCACAAGGCAAAAGTGTTTTACATATTTGAATGCTTTGGTTCAAAGTGATTGAGCTATCTCAAAATTAAATATTCATTTTGCAAGTGGGTTTCATTATTGCCCTTTCGCAACAAGCTAAACTGAGCTTTAAAGATCCCTAGCAAAGATGACATTGCTGAATGTCACTAGAAGCAGAAATGAAACCCCTCTGAGATCTATGGTTTCCTTCCTCTAGACACCAGCAAAGGAATTTCAAGGGGAATTCAAGTTGTTAAGTACCTAAGCCTTAATGGCATGGTCTAGACTGTGGGGCAGTTATGCTTCATGGCATGTTTTACACTCCTGGTCTGACAGTTACCTTGAACTTTCCCAGAGCACTGCAGCTGCCTCCTGCCCATCCATCCATGTCTTGCACTTGCACAACTAGATCTCATCCTGAGGAGGAATTTGGACACCAGTGGATATGCACCTTGACTTGACATATGGGGGATATTTGTGGAGCTGCAGAACTTAGACTGTTTAAATGGGAGTTAACACAAAATCAGAGGATGGGTCAGGTTGGGAGGGACCACAGTGGGTCATCTGGTCCAACCTCCTGCTCATGCAGGGTCATCCCAGAGCACATGGCAAAGGATTGCGTCCAGAAGATTCTGGAATATCTCCATTGAGGGAGACTCCACACCCTCTGTGGGCAACCTGTTCCAGTGCTCAGTCACTGCACAGGAAGGAAGTTTTTCTTCACGTTCAGGTGGAACTTCCTGGCCATCAGTTCCTGCCCGAGGCTTCTTGTCCTATTTCTGGGCACCCCCAAGCAGAGCCTGGTCCACTCTCTGACCCCTCCCTGCAGACACTGACAGGCAGAGATCCCTCTCAGTCACCTTTTCTCGAGGAAGAACAGGCTCAGCTCCCTCAGCCTTTCCTTGTCAGAGAGATGCTCCAGTCCCTTCATCATCTTTGTCACCCACTGGTGGACCTGCTGCAGGAGCTCCATGTCTCTCTTGTGCTGAGGAGACCAGAACTGGACACAGCACTCCACACAGGGCCTTAAAAGTTGCACTTTGTGATTTTTGAATTCTCCTTCCATATTTCTGTATTCTGAATTATGGCTTAGTCAGAGTCAGAGTTTCTAAAATATTGACACAATTTTTGATAATTTTCTTCTTTTCACCTCAACACTCAGCTTTAAACTGAACTCTGGTGGAGTCCAATATTTAAAAGCACATTAAGTTCTTAAACCAAAAATTAATCAGTCCATTTTGTGTTTGACCACATCAGGATTCTGAATGTGCTACAATGTTGATTTTCATACTGACACATTTTGAACTTCCAAGACATGAAGAAGTGTTTGAAAACACTTACATGCCAACTTGAGCCTTGTACAATAACTGCCATTATTTCACAACGACCTCTCTTTACTTTGGAGTATGAAGAATCATCTGCCAAACACTACGTGGATCATAACTCATAAATTATTAGCATCTCTAGGCAAATTTTGCATCTGTCAATTTTTACACCGCAGAAATTGCCCCTTAGATGTTGTTTACAGTCCTCCTGCTGGTACTTAAAGATTATTATGTTTGAGAAACAGAGTGATTACTTCCTTCTTATGATAATTCATTACGTTTTATAGATTTTTATACAGAATATATATACTAATGTGTAGGGTTGTAATTCTTTTGTTGTATCCAGTTCAAGCAGAGGATTGTGAAATAAAAGGTCTATTTACAACACTTACTACAATAAAACCTTGTCTAAACTTCAAGAAACAGCCTGTCACTACTTATTATTATTAAAAAAACAAAGTGTGAGTGAGGCCAAACAGTGACTCTCTAAAACTACCAGGAAACTTTCAAAAAGTCATCAACAAATGTATCTTATGAATAATGTCATGTAGGAAGAGAAAGTAATGAGACTTGGATATACTATGGATGCAAAAGGAACCTGATTGGAAATTTCAATCCTCATGCCTTTGTTTTGCTTCTAATGCAAACAGTAGCTGAGTAAAGTTTAAAAAAAAAAAAAAAAAAAAAAAAAAAAAAAAATTTGATTAGAACAAAACTTCTGCAGCACACAGACCGAGGTTTTCAGTCACCAAAAATGAAAGTAATGAAAATCAGGATGTGAACACTCACTGTGTCAGGCTTTGGCAAAATAATAGCTGTCTTTCAAATTAGAAGGCTTCACAGACCCTGTTAGAGAGTGCACAGAAACAGCCCACATAGCTCTGCCTTCATGGTAGAGAGTCCAAAACACAATACCACCAGCAGTGCCGCATGCAGGCTTTACAAATATTTGATTATACCTCCTCTAAGAGCCTAAAAAATCTAAATGAATATTTGGGAAGATGAGTAACAGCTTGGCATGAATATTTCAAACAAACTGTCCTAGGTATTTGTATAAAGCCACTCGAACCTGCTCATTTGTGTGTCTGTACATCTAGATCAGTGCATTTTCATCCCTTTTATTTGCTTCATAAGGTTCATACAGACCTATGCGTTGGACAAACACAAATTAGAATTACCTACCACTTGAGAATAAGCAATTTATTTGCAGTACAGAGCATCCACTAAAACATTATACTTTGAGAGCAATTTGTTCGTCTTCAGATTTTTTTTTAATTAGCTGTCCCTTTACCAAGCTCAGCCCATCACCCTGGTTACTCTACCTTTTGCTTAACTTTAAGCTCACATTTCCCACTGAGCACATGGCAGACAGTTTGAGGCCTCAGCACATGCCAGTCTTGGATATATCATTCTCTTCACCCCATGAGAGCAGAGAGAGCTGAAAGATCACAAAAACAGCTCCAGTGGAAAAAGCCATTACATCTTATAAACCAAGGCCCTGAACCAGAAGTCATTACTATAACAATGCAAAGTGGAGGTAAAATATCACCTCTTCAGTGTGACAGTATTTTACAACCATTTCATACTTATGCAAAGGATTGCAAATATGACAGGCAATAATGAATTAATAGATCAGCCACATAGTCGCATCAAGGGTAAAAATACAGATTTATTCAGGGCTCACTGGAGTTACAGAGCAAAATTTTAAACTAAGAGAGACTCTTTTTCCTGAAAAAGTTCTTCCTCACATTCACATCACTTTTAGGACTATCATCAAATTCTGGTATGCCTTCAGATGGATGTGAAAAATGTTGTAATACACAAAAATTGTAGTTGCTACAGGATGTATTAGCTGCCAGTGGGATGGGAAGGTGAGACTCCAATGAGTTGACAATGTTTCAAATAAAAGGTTAAATTTCTGCTCATTAAACTGTAGGAAAGGTAGGGTTTTGATGAGAATCTTTCCTGGATGACTGCTAATCTTTTTGTTCAACACACAGATATTCTGTTGCCTATTGTCATGGTAACAGGCAGCTCTACTCTGCTCTGCTTCTGCCTTTTCTTAGGCTATGGACACCCATGCACTTCTCCCCGGGGACAATCCTGTCATTCTTCCAGTCTTATCCTGAAAGTTTTGCGTTGGCCCTTCCTTACCTTTCACACCTGATAATCCGCCCCTTCCCCAGAAAAGGACCTTTCTTTGTTCTCAGGGACGGGACACAGTTCTGTGAGTTATTTTTTATCGTCCTGCCATGAAAGGCATAGGCACCAGCTCATGTTCATGCTCCACCTCACTGTCTGTACAGGTGTAATTGGATCCCACTGCTTGGCTCCCGAAACTCAAGCTGACATTGGAGGATGTATAATGTGATGCAGGCATACACATACTGACCAACACATTATTATAATGAATACTTTTAGTAGCTGGAATAATGCAGTAGAGCAAGAAAGATTCAAAATTAGCATACGCATTTCAAGCATGTAAAGGTCATCCAGTCTTTTCCTTGCCTGCAAACTCTTCCCACCTGGCTTGGCCAGCAAAGCACAGGGAGGGACCCAAGCACATGTCTCATGAACCAGCCTGATTGTACCTGCCTGCTGCAGCTCCCTCCCTTGTGTTCCCCTCACTACTTGCTCTCTCTCAGCATCCTTAAGACCCTTCCTGTATTCAGATAAAAGGACAATTTGCTACTGCCTCGATGTGTAATTCTGCTAACTAGACAGACCTCTCAGAGTGAAATATTTATCCTGCTCATAATGCAAACACGCCATGCGAGTGACAGCCTTTCCCAAACTATTACAAATCATCCAGGATCACCCCCACACTTGTCATACACACTATTCTCAAAATGGAACCACTCACTGGCAGATTGTTCAGTCAGTTCAGCAAAGGGAGAGCGGGTGATACGAAGCCTGAGGGCTATTCTAACCTACACCAACTGGCAGCGATCCCAGAGGGAATACACCGGCTGTGGGGAGGCATACGTGCTCCGGGGGCCAGCCTCAGACCTCCCCCTTTGGGAGCTAAGAGGGAAAATGGTGCAAGACACAAAGACAGGAATGCTGTGACTGATGAAATCAATTATCTCCAAAAAAAGTTGCCAGTTTGCCAGAGCCAGGTACTTTTTTGGATCCTTTGGATAACTTACACAGCATAAAGTCTGGAATAGTCAAGGGTGTCATAGAATAGTTTGAGTTGGAAGGGACATCAAAAGGTCACTGAGTCCAATCCCCGTTCCCACCCAACCTGGAATGTTTCCAAGGATGGGGTATCACCTCTTGCGGCAAAAAAATTTCAATATAATATCGACTAAAAACCTTTGTGTTCAGTTCTAGACCTTTTACTAAAACCTTGCCTTGTAATTTTTATTCATTGGTCTGGCAGTGTAAAAACAATGCAAATTTCTGATGTAAAAAGCAGAAAAAGAAACAACAACAACAACGACAAAAAAGGTTGTTTCAGACCCTCCTTACTTTCCATCAAGAAACTAAACAGGGTGAGAGGGGTACTATTCATTTTCCTTTTCTGACAATCTTCGTAGTGAACAGGCTAGCACAACCAAGGCAGATCTCTTGAATCATTCATTTAGCATTATTAGAAAATTTTGCCTACCTTGTTTTTTACCTAGGGCTAATCTAAGTAAAACTTAGGTTAAAATCTGGATGGAGACCTCAGGCTTTGGCCCAGTGTGTTCTTTGGATGCAAATGGAATGAATGAATGAATGTATGAATGCATGCTCAGTGCTGCAGGCAATATTTATCACAGTTAATACTAATGTTGTGTCCTTACTTAACACTGTTCCTTTGAGGCTCCCAAAGCATTTAGTATTTGCAATAGTCCTATAGTATTGTTATTAATTATTATTGTGTTTACAGATACAAGTCGAGATAAGACACGTCTAAACCTTTCCAAAGACATGAAACACAATCTGAATCTGTGGATTGTCAAGAAAAGTATAAGATCAGAAGTGACCCGGTTTTCACCTCTTCATGATCTAGACAATTGGCCTTTCACTTGTTATGGCCCATGTAATTTGTCCATCATTATTAATAGCAGCAGGAATACAAAAAAGCTAGCAAGGCTCAAAGGGCTTGTTGCCTGTGTATAAAAATAGAGAAGGCCACTGGTGCGGTAGAACGTCAAAGTCTTTCTCAACCATGATAATCTTACAAAGCAATTGTAAGTGACATTGGACTTTGGAGATAAAACAGTACCAAAAAAAATTCTATGAGTAGATTTTACTTTACTTATATTTTCTACTATAAGCTTTCCTTTCTCTCTATTTTTGTAGTTTGTCTACCTAATGCCCTTACATGATTCTACACAGAGCCTTTCTCAACACACAGAGAATCTATTAAATCTTCTTTGGAGAAGGTAAACACGCATGAGAAAAGATGCTGGCATTATTTTGCACTATCTCACCCAGCTCTCTGAATGCAAGTACAAAATGTGAGCAGCAGTGAATGACAGCTAGGGGTGGGTTTTTCATATAAGAGCCCGTGTTTACCCCAGAGCACTTGTATCTTCAGCACAGCACAGTTTCTATGTCAGTGCAGCAACTGGCTCCTATAGGAAAAGCCTGTTGGGCGTACTGTAGATGCTGTGACAGCTAATGGCCTCAGAAACAGGCAGACAGCACAGTTCCAAAACAAATGACTAATATGAAGATGGTGTACAGAAAAGAGAGGTGCATAGAAACAGAAAAAAAAGAAATACCAGTGCACTGGCCAAGACAGAGGCAGAGCTCACTGTGAAAACTGTTCAGCAAGATAAATAGAAAAAGGGGAATTTTCCCCCTCTTAAATGCAGCTGTAGAGGAGAGAGATGTATGCCATACACCCCTCTTATTTTTACTGGGAGCCACAAATAGGCTGCCCTGTTATATATGAACTTTAATAATCTCACTCACATAAACATGTGCATTAAACCAGAGGATTGATTGTAACTTGCTCCCAGATAAAACATGAAGCTTTTGGGCCCACAGTCTGCAGTCAATTTCCAGACTCTGCAAAGGTGAAGTGAGACCTGAATATTTTTTCTGATTCCTAAGTTATTACTGACTCAAATGTCCTGAATACAGATTAGAAGAATTACCTGATTATATTAACCTAGGGAAAGAGTTGAGTAAAAAACCACGATCGTATTTCAGTAAAATAGTCTCCATTAGAGAGTAAAATCTCTCTCCCTCTCCCTCTCTCTCAAGTATTTATATGCAGCATGCAATGCTTTTTACAACCCATTTTTGGGTTACTTGAATACAACTGAACATTGTCTGAAAGATGATGAAGTCACCTAGGACTCATCTCCTAGGACAGCATTAAGCTATCCCTCCTGCCAGTCATAAACACATAACATGCCTGCATTTAATGTTTGCTCTGTTCCGTTTGAAATGTTAATCATCTCTATGTAAATTCTAGCACACTGAAACTTAGTTCATATTAACTTCAAGTTACCTGATTTAGATACGGTAAAGGACAGCCATTTATCGGCTGCTTTTTAAAGATCAAAGAAGCTTGTCCCTAAAATATGCCCCATAACATGCAAATGAATCTTAATGTCTCTAATTAGATTATGACTTGAGGGTTCTTTCTGCTGTTGAAATAAAGTGTTACTGTATCATGGGCTTAATACACTCCAAGGATCTGATCTTCTCAGCAAGTCACAGCCACACTTCCTACCCCGGTCTGTGATGCGCCTCCCCTCATTGGTTTTGTTACAGAAAAATTCAAATCTTCTTTTCCAACACCTCCTCTTCAGCTCTGACACTGATGACATTGTGGAAATGCCTGGGGAGTCGAGACTCCCCCACGGTGGGTGTAGGACTTCCTGCGGCTCTGCTGCGCAACGTGCTCAGCAACTGTGTGTGACAGGGTTTAGAGGCTCTACGTACCTGCTGATGAGTAAGAAATTAATTCACACTCCAAGATTATTCTCCACTGCTGCATCTTTTACAGGGAGATAAGTATGTCACAGTAGTTATCTCCCTTTAAAATCCCAGTGGTGAGAAACCCTTTTACTTCCCCTGAGAGGTAGAAAAGTGAGGTCAGCACTACATCACATGCCTGTAAGTGACTCCACCTGCCATGTTTCACAGTAAAATAAGAATTTGCTGTCTCCACGATGCTATACAGTGGGAAACAAAAATACAGGGTAGGAAAACATTTTGTTTGACTGTGAAAGAAAAGCCTTAGTCACCCGGTGAAAATATATGTACTTAAAACTAAAAAGGTGTGGCTGGCAACTGGACCAGCACTTCCAATTGCACAGGGAATATTGCAAACTCCCAAACAGAAGCTACTTGGTAAGCAGGAGATGAGAACAGCAAACGTGAAGAGATGGCTGAGGGTTTGTTACAAATGCAGCCCTCCTTCATGCTCATGAATCATTTCTTAATGTCCTGATTTCTTCAAGTACACTTGTTGATATGCTACAGGCTATATCTGTGAAGCAACATTGCCATGGAGCAAACATCATTATGAGTTATGTGCACAAGAAATGGGAAATCTGACCCATCTCTCTCTGCTGTCTTATTATATCAAAATATTATACTGTAAGGTTGCTGGGGCTCTTGTCTGTATGTTTCTGATTTTTTTCAGTTGTGGTCCCTTAAATTATTCCTCAGTAAGCACTGAAGTTTTTATTTGGGCATCTCTAGGTTAATATTAAAATTAATATAAATGTTTTTCAGCTCATTTGTGAGACTTGTTTTAAGCATTTGGATTTTCTGGAAAGACAGAAGTTTACACATAAGGCAACTCTACTTTTTTTTTTTCTGCACAAACACAAGAGGATGGCACAAGAGCAGAGAAAGGGTTTGTATCTGACAAAGAAATCATAAAATCATAAAATGGCTGGGTTGGACGGGACTTAAATATCATCCAGTTCCCCTCTGCCATAGACAGGGACACCTTTCACTAGACCAGGTTGTTCAGAACTCCATCCAGGTTGCTAATGAAGAAGAATTACGGAGAGAAAAATAAGAACCTTACGATATGTGATTATTTTCAAGAATATTCAACCTTGGCTCAAAGATATTTGGATAACAAATACTGGGGCTGCACAAACAGCAAATTAAATTGGAGATGCCTATTTTTCAGCATGTTTAAAATTCAGTTGTTCATTAAAATAAAATAAGTGGTAATTCAAGGATCAGGTTTTACACTCAAATGGGTTGTTTCATTGTGTATTTTTCCAAATATGTTAGAAGACTTGGTTTGCATGTTCAGCACAGATTTGTAAGAATAAAAAAATGTGCAGAAGAGATCTGAGGACTTTCGCTGGCAGCCTGCAAGTTTCACACCAAAATCTGTGATATGCAAATGCCAACAACATTCTTGAGTAATTAGGTCAGTACCTGAGCATTAGTGAAACATAGACCTTTGGTGTAGGATTTGACCACAGATTCTTTTAATGGTTGGACAAGATGAGAATGGGTGTTGTGTTGTTAGTCCATGACAGGCCCAGGGCAAGGAAAAGGGTCTTCAGATGGAGCTCAGGTGGATCCACTCTGTCTGTGGGGACATGGACAAGGACTTGGGCACTGATGAGCTGTAAGAACACTGTGCCCTGAAGAAGCTAATGAAAGGGGATGGCAGCAGAGTCCCTCAACAAAATAAAAGTTATGAGTCTAGGAATTAGAGACCAAAGCCAAAAGCTGTGGCCGAGGCTCCCTGGAGAAACTATGAGTTTCCTTCATGAGCAGGAGTTGGCAGAAAATTAGAGAGCTGAAGTCTTTCAGCAAAGGTGACCTAATATTTGAGCTGGAATGGTCAGAAGAGGCTGGCTCATACCAGACCTAACGAAGTGGAGCTTCCCAAAAGGAAACTTTTTTCCATATGAGTCATGCTTTTGCAAGAGCTGAGAACCTTACAGTGTCAACAGTGGGAAAGCAGATGGATGAGACTATGCCTGAGCCTTACATACAGATATGCAAATCTAAAGAGAACCACCCAAAAAAGTCATAAGCTTATGGTAATAAAGACATGGATTTACATGTAAAAATTCTAGGTCACTCTTCTACAGGAGCAAGTGTCTCACTGAAGGAACCTTGCATGCTCCTCACAACTAAATTAAACCAAAAATATAGTCGTCATGCCAGATATAGTCAGTATTACAAGATCTGCAGGTCTAATCCTCTTTCCTGTAATATGAGTGCAATTGCACTGACCTTGTATGCTTTAAGTTAGTGTAGGTCCATTTGACACTGAGCATTTTAACTTTTGTCTTCCTGAAATCATTCATATTTGTGTCAGGATGAAAAATTATACTGGAAGAGGAGGGCTAAGTTTAATACATAACAAAAATGGGATATAACAAGGAGATTTTTCTTTTTTGCTCTTCTACCAAAACAGATTTACTATATAATTTTGTTATGAATAATCTTCTATGACTCTATTTAACTACACGATTTGCTCTAAAAAGCTACACACGTGCTTATAACACTATATTAAAGCAATGTTGGATCAGATGCAGCTGAAACTGGCAAATGTATTTTTTTCTAGTATGTCAGAATAAACATAGAACACTGGATTTATTATTCTGAAGTTAAATTGCATTTTGATTCTACTGTGGTAAATATTACTCAGGTGATTTTTATTCTAGTGGCATGCATAGTCTCTAATGACACTGGCTATTTGCTGATCCCAATATGGTTAGCATTTGGGTCCATTTATGTAGGTGGTGATGTGTGATAAAGATGAAACATTTGGGACTTGTTTTATGGATGTTCACTAAATAATTTCCAACCTTATTTGTTTGAACCAAAGTGAAAAACTTACTTTGCAACAAACAAGCCTGAATTTATTAGCCACTTTTTTTTTCTCATTTATGTCTTGAAAAATTATTGGTTTTAGCCCACAGGAGCCTGAGGCTTTACTTGTGAATAAATTATTTGTTATATCCTGATTTATTGTGGTGTTTTGGGGCCACATGTTTCTGCCTGAGTGACACCAATTAGAGTCAATAGCATCTGCTCAAGGTAGTTTGATTTCACTTCTGGCCACTTGGTGCCATAAAACTTAACATGGAACTCTGACAATATCAGACACTTTCTGAAGACAAACCTTGAATTTTACACTTGTATTAAGTAAAAAACACTGCAGATAATGCATGAATATCAAAGTGTTATGCTTTTTCCAGGGAAAGCTGATCTAAATGAGTTTAAAGTCTCTTAAACTGGTCTGTATTAGACATCCAGAGAGAGTGATTAAAAAATCATTGCATTATCCTGGATTAGAAGACATTTGGACATGTAATAGATCTGGCATAACTTTAGAAAACTGCCCTAAAATGTCAGATGAAAACTCCCTGATTTGGTCTCCTGTTTGTCGAATTTGGTGACCAGCAGGCTATTCTGGAGTTTGTAACTTTCTCAGTGGATCACAGACTAGAGACCTGGAACTGAAAAGCAAAAAGAAATAAAACATGTTCCAATTGGCACTACAGGCTTGGTTTCCCTTGTACTTTAAGGGACTGTGGTTAGTCTGCTTTAGCTTTGATGTGCTATGTAATTGTTTGTTCTCTATCACACGTGTGCTTCTGGCACCTTCTGGTTCCTGGCAAGCTTGAAAATCAGGCAATTTATTTTGGTAACTAGGTATGGACATAGGAGCCCAGTGTCAGATATTCATTTTCCTTGCTGATAAATCACTGCTGGGCAGCATCCTGCCAGCAGCACAAATGCCATACTGGAAATTAGGAGCTTTTAGCCAAATCAGGACTTCACGAGTATCATGTATTGCAATATTGATTTCAATTTCTTTATGGATGAGATTCTTTCAACATTGTTGCCTGCTTTGTATATTTAGAGAAGGAAATAACTACAACATTTCCATTTCAGAAAAACAGCTTTTGTGGCCTACTGTCTGCTGAAATCCATTAAGTGACTCTGCAGGGTGGGAAAAGAGGTTCCTTTTTCTCTTTAGCTTTTATTTTATAGCTCTGTGATATAGTCTGAGTCTGTCTGTGTGGTCAAGGCCATCCACCTGGCTGCTGTATTTTTGTCTTACTTTTGTTTATATCTGCATCCCTTGTGGAAAGCATAAAGCACTTACTCTCAGAGCACTGAAATCGTAAAAATCTGCTATTCTTTCAGAAACACTTTGTCAGTGATAGGGAGGTCATTGCCAAGATGAGAGCAAACCTGGCAGAGTCTTGTTCCTCCAGCTCCACCCGTCCTTGCGCAAGCTTCCAGCCGGCTTTTTAGCCGTGCATCCCTAACTGGTTCCAGTCTGCTGGCTGATGCTGAAATTGCTATTGTTGTTGTAAGGTCAGCAAAGGCCTCAGGTTTTGTTTGTTGGGTTGTTTTCTT
>NW_020956324.1:41829-43091 GCF_003031625.1 Empidonax traillii | reverse complement strand
GTTTCCTTAGGAACTGGCTATAAACAACTTATATATGCACTATAGTAATACAGCACATGCCCAGAAGTGAATCAGGTCCCTTTCAGGTCTGCAACTGAACAGGTTTGGGTTGAGTCTTTTTGTTTGTATGGGGTTTGTTTGTTTGTTTTGCTTTGAGGGGGGGATTTTGCCTTTTTTTGTTGTTGTTGGTTGGTTAGTTGTATTTTTTTCCCAATGACAGCTACTTCAAAAGCAGTTTTATCTTTTTTCCACTTATAATCAGTATTGTGGTCCTAGCGCTTCCCTGGGAACTGCCAGTCAACATCTAACATAGCTTTACTGGGGGGGAACACATGCTGATATTTACTGGGTGAATGCAGTCTTTTCAGACATATGACTGAAACGTTTGTACTCTTTTGGCACAACTGTCCCTTGCACAACCATTCCAGAATCAATCTGAATTTTCAGCCATTTGGATTTATCTTTTGTGCAGTACGGTGCTGTCTAACCCGTTCCGTTATCTCCTGTGGCAACATGGAAGCATCTTCTGATCTCAGTGCCCTTTGGGTAGTTTCTAGTATTTTTAGTTCTTTGCATGTTGCTCCAATGTGGTTGCTCACTATTGCCTTTCTTCTTTCTTGTCACCTGTGCTGGATGCAGCCTATAACCCCGGCCTCTTCTACAGTTTGTTGTTATCTTCCCTTTCATAAAGGTGCTCTGGTGTGAGCATTTCTATTGCACTAATATTGTTATACTGGAAATACAGCTTTCTCATTTCTTTCAATTTTTGTTGTTGTTGTTGACTTCATAGCATTGCTGGAAATGTTGTATATTCTGCTGGTGGCATAAACAGTGCTGCTGGTTTACATGATCTTTTCACTAGTGCTCAACAGCATTGAAGAAATTGTTCCCTGGGATAGTTGGGCTATGGTAAAACAATTTCTTTCACAATCACATAAACAGCACTGAACAACTCTTGTTAAAAAAAAAAAAAGATCCTTTCTTCTGCTTGTTTTTTGTTGCATCAGGCAATCTTTATAAGTGGTGCTAGAAACAAAATCTGTCTATCATCAAGCAGGAATCAATCACGTCCTTTTCTCTGCAAACTTTCTCCTTTCCTTTCGGCATGAGTAAAGGGACACACAGCCGAGAACAATTGCATTGTCCCATCTCCTACCACACACATTAGGACATTTATCTGATACTCTTGTGGCTTCTTTAAACGCAGTTTAATACACCCACAAGGGGTTTACACAACTCCTCTAGCACGGTGGCCCTGTGGC
>NW_020956324.1:40316-41808 GCF_003031625.1 Empidonax traillii | reverse complement strand
TGAGAGCAAACCTGGCAGAGTCTTGTTCCTCCAGCTCCACCCGTCCTTGCGCAAGCTTCCAGCCGGCTTTTTAGCCGTGCATCCCTAACTGGTTCCAGTCTGCTGGCTGATGCTGAAATTGCTATTGTTGTTGTAAGGTCAGCAAAGGCCTCAGGTTTTGTTTGTTGGGTTGTTTTCTTTTTTTTTTCCTTGCTTCTAAGCTCTTTCCTGTTGTGTTATTGCGTAACTGGAGCCCTTGACAAAACACGTGTCCCTAAGAGTGCGCTCTCTGGGAAGTGCTGGGCTCGAGGAGGAAGTTGCCAAGCTGCAGTAACAGAGTTTGTATTCTGGGCAAAAATTCATTTAATGATTTTGGACTCCACCATGCCACTAAAAAGCTTAAAGAGGCCTTTTTTTTTCCAGCAGAAAATAAAGCCCCATACCAAATACTCAGTAAGCTGTTCAAAAGTTTGTGTCATTACTAAGACTTTCAGTTCCACTGGGACGTAGTGCTGGGTCGGGTTTGTTTGTGTGTTTGCAATGCTTTAACTACGTGACAGGCTTCTGGTTTTCCTCTTCATTTGTTCTTCTTAAACACAGTTGTTAAATGTTACAAAGACGCCCTGTTTGCTACAGTTGCTGAAGCACACAGTGAATAGACCTTTTTGGTGAACCAGTGATGCATTCCCTTCATTTGAGATTCCCCACAGATTTGGGTGCATACCCAATCTGTTACAAATAAATAAAATAAATAAATAAATAAGAAGTAATTCTTATGATTCTGTTTATAAGTTATACATTTTAAGACTTGAAAGACTTCTCATTTCTGCTTCAGATTTTCTGGGTTTATGTTTCCTTCTAAGTAAGGCAAGGTTGTCTTATTGGACCTACACGTGGTATACATTTTGTTCAGCTTTTTGTTCTCTGTCAGCTTTACTAGTCAGATATTACACAAGTAATCTGGTCCCCATAAGGCTGATCCTTTCTGAAGACTAACAGAGCCCTGAAGAAATGTTTAAGGGATGTGACTGTAAACAGGGGATTGTAGTTAGCACCGATGCTTTTGCAGGAAAGCATTTGCCAGAAGTTTCTTGTGTCAATTATTTCTGATAGGATTTTGGCTTTGGATAACCTAACGGATATGTGACGTGCTGAATGAAGCAATATCATTCCAAAAACATACTTGTGTTAAGTTCTGTGATGCCTGTGGAAGACACTGGGTTTTTACTTAAGAAGTACTTATCCAGTACTTCCTGTCTTGGAAAGAACTACAATGCCTTGATAGTGAAAAGCAATGAAGAGCTGTGACATCAAAGGAAGTGGCAAATTATCTCAATCTTATTTTGTTTCTTTTTTTTTCTAATCCTGTGTAGACCTGTGAAATCCATTTATTTATAGATTCCTCTCTATCACCAGTGTAACCAAGCTCTCTTTCATTTCTGGCAATCACAGTAAAAGTAGATGATAATTTCTCTTTTTTTTTTTTTTTTTTTTTTTTTTTTTTTTTTTTTTT
>NW_020956324.1:5187-39497 GCF_003031625.1 Empidonax traillii | reverse complement strand
AACTTTCTCCTTTCCTTTCGGCATGAGTAAAGGGACACACAGCCGAGAACAATTGCATTGTCCCATCTCCTACCACACACATTAGGACATTTATCTGATACTCTTGTGGCTTCTTTAAACGCAGTTTAATACACCCACAAGGGGTTTACACAACTCCTCTAGCACGGTGGCCCTGTGGCAGAGAGCTCTGCTGCTGCAGCTCGCCGTGAAACACCAGCAGTCCTCGGGCCTCTGGCATGCTCTGCTTACTCCTGTTTTCTATTGAGCAGGGTTGCTTCATTTTTCAGCGCTTTTGCAATCCCCTCTGCAGTTGTCTTTATTATAGGCTCTATTTAAATGCCCTTCCCCCTACTCTTCCAGGGGAATTCTGGTTTTCTTTTACTGTCATTTCCACGGATTCAGGATTACTTAATTTCTTTCAGTTTCAGAGTGCTCCTGTTTTTCTTTCAAGCTTTTCCCAGCAGCCTGAGCTCACTGAGATTTTCTAACTTTCTTTCTAATTTGAGAATAGTATCCATTTTTTTTCTCATGATGTTTTAGGAATAACAGTGCATAGTGGCAAAGCTTCAAGAAGTTAATCTCTTCAACCTGCAAGTCTGCCATGTACCTTCTTGTCCTCTCTAAAACCTGAAATATTAAAAGCTACATGTTTAATGTTCTCAGTGGCTTGGCTGATGGAATTAACATAAGCATGCTGAAATGTCATGAGGAAAGCAAAACAAACAGCTTATCTGGAAAAATAAAGCAGCCGATCTCGATTTACAGTGGAGCGCAGATTTCAGTGTGGAAAATTAAATCATCAACTACAGAAAGCAAAATGGAAAGCCAGAAGTCAGTTGTAACGGAAGGCTCAGTACAAGAGAGAGAAGAATGGTGTCACATGGACATTAAACATAGAAAATGAGTGGGCAGGTAAAAAAAAAAAAGAAGTGATAGTCAGAACAGACAGGAGGGAGGGAAGCCTCATTATTCACAGCATGAATCTGGGTCCTCTGGGGACCAGCTGGAGGAGCAGAGTTTTGCAGAAATTATCACAGGAGAGGACAGGTGCACAGCCAGTGTTGGAGAGAAGATGCAGCCTTGGGGGAAAACGAAGAGCAGAGGACAGGTCATCCTGCCACAGCTTTTACTGTTTCTGTCCTCTTGAAAAGGAGCAGAAGTGTAAATGGATGGGGAGAGCAGTTGAGTTAAAGGGGAATGCTGGCAAAGGCAAAGATGATGAGGAGGATGTGGGGTTCAAGGCAGAACGGGAACCAGCCATTTCAGAGGAAGAAAAAGGCAGTTGAGAAAGGGAGACAAAATGAGAAAGTAAAAGCTAGTGGGAGCAGTGGAGCATCAAGGCAGAAAGCAAATAGAATCAGAAAATCATACAACTGTTTAGATTGGAAAGACAAGTCCTCAATACAGAAAATATCATTTTGGAAAACTGAAAGCATAAGGATAAAAGGAAACTACTGCAAATCAAGCTGGGTTAACCTTTGCTACAAGTTAGAACTAATGGAGATAGCTGGGGGGAAAAAAAAGAGATGTATTAACAGCAATATTTAACAAGGGAGCTACAGACTGTATGTGATCTATGAACCACTGAGTGTTTAATGAAAGATAACCCTGTTTTCAGGTCATACAATCCTGCCACACAGGGCTTCTGCCTCCCCTGGAAAAGAGAGCTCCACAAAAACCCAAACAAACAAAGTTGGAAACCATTTGAATGACAAGAGTATATGAGAATATACAGAGCATGACAGAATTACACAAGCATAAAACAACGCACAGATGAGCAACTGAGACAGTGGGTTTCTGGCTGTAACCAAATGACCCATTGCCTTAGAGGCTGGAATGCTCCCCAGTTCAGCAACTGTTGTCAGGGATATTTGGTGCCAGAAACTGGATTAGTGGAGCATTTTCAGTTTATGCTTCACAAATTTCTTCCTCTCTTGTATCTTTATTACTTTTACATGTATGCACGTTACCCCTTTTTTGTATTAAAGATGCCTTTTTATCACCAATCTAGCATTTTCTTCAATGCAACTTAAAAGCCATACGTGTAAGCACTATCAGAGTGAAAACAACAGATGCAATAGAGAAAAAAAAAAAAAAAAGACCAGAAGAAGAGGTAAGTGGAGAACACTATGGAGTAGAAACTAAAAAAGTTCAAAGCAGATTAAATTCTCCAGAAATGGAGGATATGGTTGGAATAGATTCAACCAAACAACACCATTTTTCTTTAAAAAGGAGACAGAACTGATGAAAAGGAAGAGTAATTAAGGTAACCCTGAGTACTGCAAGACCAAAAGCACCAGATTGCAAATGAGAAATCCTGTGCTATAGAGAGTTGAGAAAATATTGCGCTCTTGGAAAGACTGAAATGTTTGAGACATGGCCATTGTAGAACTCACAATAAAAAGGAAATATTTCAAAATTAATGTTTGAAAGTACTGTTGATCACGTAATTTTCAAAACCAGATCTGAGACCAGAATACTATAGGGATCAAGAGATCCTCAAAAAAAGGTTACTGGCAGTACACAGTTTTAGCTTATTAAAGACTGTGAAAATTAAGTTGGCTGCAGAATAGAACTAGATATGATAACAAGTTTTGAAAGGGAAGCCAGCTGATGCTACAGAACCTCATCAAAACATAAAGAAGCAGAACAGGTCTGAATAGTCAGAGGTGAAGTGTAAAAGATGCAATCAACCAGAGTGAATTTTCAAGAAGTAATGGAAGAGATTGGAAGAAAATGCACAGTTAAAATCATAAGAAGTAAAAACATTTTGCAAAAGCATTGACTACAGTCATCCTTAAAAGAAAATACTCTATGTGGGAGGTTCTTTGTAGGAATTGTTCAAATGGCAGTTGTGTTTCAGGTGGGATTTGTCTCCTCTGACTGCAGCAGTTTGCAATAAAGGTCTCTCCTTCTGCCTGGGAAAGAATCCCATAGTAGTTAACAGAGCGTTAGTCAATGTAGTCAGAACAGCACAAGGTGTGATTCAACTGAGCATAGACAGGTCCCCACACCAGAATAAGCACTGCACCCTTGACTACATTGACTGTATTGATGAGCTCACTGCTGCTGTGAAAAGAGGCTTCAGAATAAAACTTCATTTTGTCAGAAAAATCCAATGCCAGTACCTGAAATACAATGAGTATGAGTTTGGACACAATTTTGCAAGCCAAGTTCCAATAACATTTTGTTCAGCTATATAATTATTCAGCACAAGTAGGTAAAACTCGTGTCATGCAGTGAACAAAATATTCTTACTGTGAGTAAAATGTAAATCAGATATAAAGGAAACAAATGTGAAAGAACAAAACTCAGTCTTACCTCCCATTGGGAGAGATGAAACTACGGAAAAACAGGAGTTCATGATGATAAAATGAAAGAGATGTGCACAGGAAAGCTGAAGTACACAAAAACGCAGCAAAATAAGAATAGAATTTCTAGTAAACAGCCCAGACCAGAAAGAACATGCTAACATGATAAAAGGTGAGTGTTGTTAACAACAATACAAGTGTTGAAACTGATACTACCTCATATCTAAATAGACTCGAGGAAATTTTAGATCAGCAAGTTAAGATGTGGCTTGGATTTGCCTATCATGCTGGGAAAATTACAGGCTAAAAATAGATCCCTTTTCTGCTATAACACTATTACAGAATATCACGACAACCCTGGTAATCTTATGTCTAGTCCATAGAGACTGACACACACATTACACCAACTGTAGTAATTACAGAAAATGGACCATGATTTGATTATGATGCTAAATGACTTGCAAAAACACTATCACTTAAAGCACTTCACAGCCAAGGTATCCACAACCTAATGGTTTTATAGAAAATGTCATCAAGGTTGCAACAAGGGTGTATACAAAAATCTCAGGGGTGAAACACACTATTATTTCACCTTACTCTGAAAACAGACTGTCAGTTGCTGAAAGTTTAATGGGAATAGCTTAAAATTCATTATAGAATTGGTTTTAAATAAAAATATAACGCAAATTTTTACCAGTCCCAATACAAAAAAAAAAAAAAAAAAAAAAAAAAAAAAAAAAGGAGGAGATGGAAATGTAAATGGGAAAAGACCACCTAAGTGAAAGCCCTTGCAGCCACAGGGCCCTGTATCTCACATAATGCAAACCACAAGTGAAGCTCTTCCACATATTCCACATGAAGATTCTCCTCATTCATTCAAGCAATTACTAAACAAAGACAATTCCTTGGAGAAACTCATCTTCTGTTTCTTTCAGAACAGAGAAAGCTTCTGCATCTCCTATGGTTTGAAACAGAGCAGGTTTTTGAGCAATAGGACAGCAGCAATGAAGAGAACTTGTGTGAAGAAAAGCAGATGCTGAAGTCTACCAGACACTGAAGAGATCCATGAAACAAAGAATCCAGCTGAGAGGCAGAGAATTTATTTGTGTTCTACTATATACAATTTTCTTCTGGATGATTCAAATGAGAGGGGTATTTGAAAGATGAAATCGCCTGCTTTCAGTCAGGTGTACCTAGTGACAGCAGCTAGTGAGAGAAGAAATGGGATATTGAGACCACTGAATTTCCCTCACACATTCTTTCCTTCTTAGCATTATTTTAAACTAATCCTGGTAATAAATATGATTTTAAAATATCATTTTACTGCTGTGTGAAAGACACAGAGAATCATTGTTGTGGTAGGCTTGAGGGCTTCCTAAGCAAGAAGGCTGTGAAATGGTGTGAAAAGGAATGAAAGAAGGTTCCAGCAAAGTAGCTCTTGATCTTGAGGCCTCAGTCTTTGTTGAGATATTGAATACGATAGGATCTGCAAGAGAAATCAGAAGATTCCAACTGCAAATGGACTTGTAATAAAAAGTGTTCTCTGTTCAAAATGGCACTGAGTAGTCAATAAGATTCGGACAAGATGAGACTGGTTAGGGGAGCAATAAGTCCTTTTTGCTTTTCTGGTGTTGCCTGCCAGGGAAAGGCAAATCTTACATTCTGGCTTTGGAGTCTGTTTTGTATTAGTCTGACAGAATCTTTAACAGAAATTGGCATCATATAAGAATTCACTGTCCTCAAGGTAACAAAATTCGTACATAACACAGCTATGCCTGGAAATCATTAATTGCAACTAAAAAAAAATATTAGTTTTGAAATGTGAACAACTGCTTTTTTTGTCAAGCACAGACTGCAAAACTTATTAAACTGTAAAATGCTGCTTTGTTTCTACTGCCTGAGTGTGCACAGGCCTTGGTTCTGAATCTCACAGTCTGTGAGAACAGTCTGTGAGGGTATCTTGTGCTGAAGGCAGGGAGGCTAATGACCCAATGCTTGTTCAGTCAGATTGATGCTTTACACTGACCCAGAAGAGGACTCCTACACCACTTATACCAATGACCCCCAGAAAAACTTCCAGCCTTCAGAGCTACCAGACAGGAGCCCTGAACTGTTATCAGGCTTTTTATTTAGAGCCAAGGAGAGGCTCCATTCTACCAACAGAGCTGTCTGCAGAGGCTGTGTTCAACAGCTTTTTTCCTCTTTCTTATTTTCTCTGACCGAGGCTAATTGCTTCTTTCATCTGCACAGAGATATCCTGACTCCAGAGAGCATCAATTAGTGGATTTGTTGATTTTTCTCCCCCCCTTCCCATCACTGAGGAATGTAGCCTAAAGGGCTGGTTCCTCTCTTCCCACCCCATGTTGGATCTAGTTATCAAGTGACCTCAGGATGTGTTGGATCAGCTTGTTGATCTGATGAGAAACTAATTATTTGAGAGGATTTGTGATTTCTACCACACTAGCAAACTGATGTAATTCACCATGGACTGCAGTATCAGTACAAAGGCAAGAAAAAACTAATGTCTAGGGATGGGGCAAAAAGGAACCCAGCCTTCAGAAGTGGTTCCCTCATGAAAACATACAACATAAAACTGCACCTCCAGCAATGGTCCTTTTCTTACAATATTAAATGTTAGATTGTCTCATTAGTTAAACAACATAAAAATGTAAAGACACAGACTCCATGAAATAACCTCATCTTATTTGATTTGTATTGATGGAACGCACAGAATCAATCAATCCTGACGAACGCAATCCTGTGAAGAGGTTTTAGCTGGAGTGTCTGCACCTGGAATGGGGCAACCCCGGATGTTTGTGGGGAGCAAGATACTGGAAAGCAGTGCCATGGAAAGGGACCTGGGGGTCCTGGTTGATGGCAAATTCAATATGAGTCAGCAGTGCCCTGACAGCCAGGAGAGTCAACCACGTCCAGGGGGGGCATCAGGCAAAGCATTGCCAGAGGAGATTGTCCCGCTCTGCTCTGCACTGGAGTGGCCTCACCTGGAATATTGTGGCAGTTTTGGGCACCACAATATAAGAAAGACATTAAGCCATTAGAGAGAGTCCAAAGGAGGGCAGTGAAGATGGTGAAGGGCCTTGAGGGGAACATGCATGAGGAGTGGCTGAGGGCACTTGGCCTGTTCAGCCTGGAGGAGACTGAGGGGACACCTCATTCCAGTCCAGAGCTTCCTCATAAGGAGGAGGGGCAGGCACTGATCTCTGTGGTGACCAGTGACAGGATGTGAGGGAACGGCCTGAAGTTGTGTCAGGGGAGGTTTAGGTTGGATATCAGAGAAAGGTTCTTCACCCAGAGGGTGGTTGGGCACTGAACAGGCTTCCCAGAGAAGTGGTTGCAGCACCAAACCTGACAGAGCTTAAGAAGTGTTTGGACAATGCTCTCAGCCACATGGTGTGTTCCTTGGGGCTGTCCTGTTCAGGGCCAGGAGTTGGACTTTGGTCCTTGTGGGTCCCTTCCAACTCAGGATATTCTATGATTCTATGACTGCAGTCCACTCCCTGCTTCAGAGGTTTTGTCAGTCGCTATGCTTATGTAGTCCTTTTTACTTGGCTCATCATGTTTGTTGTCACCTCATACCTGTTGGGAAAGGTGTGGATGGAATTCTCTGAGTCTTATTCAATGAATGTTCTCCCAACGCTGTTTTTAATTAATCCCATTTAAAGGGATTCATTATTTTGTGGGTAGGGTTCCTTTGCCCCAGGAATTTTAAATATTTTGATTATGAATACATTATTGAGCCAAAATTATTTTCTTAAAACATCAATAATCCTATTACTCCCTTAGCACTCTCTGACCCTGAGAGAGTTGCTAGGAAAGGTACTGTCATGGGGAGGTGAAAGAGGAAGGAAAGAAGGCTAGGTCAGAATAGATAAATACAGGAAAAATCTCAGTGGATCTGGGTCTTTATCCCAAGCTCCCAGTGGTGAGTGGCCAATATACTGAGGGAGGGCTCTGCCCACACAGACTAAGAACTTGCTCCACATCCTCTATCCACTTCCCAGCAGTGACAGGAGCAACAGATAGCTCTGGCCATACATGCAGAACGCAGAGAAAAGTTGTGTTAGTGGTCACTACTTCAACAATATGTCTTCAACTATTTGGGGAAAAAAAAAGTATTGACCAGATGGGAGCATCCTGATGGATTTCTCTGAGTCTTATAAATCAGATTGGCAATTTCACATTTGGAATCACTAGCTCATTTTTATAGCAAAAAGAATGAAGTGAAAGGTACACGTGTAGCGTCTTAAATTATGCATGCAGTTTTTACTGTGACATAAACTGCTTTCAAAGGAGAGTTTTGCTCCCCTTAGTGATGTGGCTTCTTTTTTTTTTCTTAAATGTTGTTCTCCAATCTGTCTTTTAAGAGCATTCAAGCACTTATCTGACTGTGGAAATTCTGCACCATTACTGAACTTTGCAAAAAACTCCATGTGTGATTTGTTTTGATTGAACTTTTAGACTAACTTTGAAGCAAAATTTTTAACTATGGAACAAATAGCACCCTTCAGAAAGACAAACCGATGGCACCAGCCTGCACAGGTGATGGAGGTGTGGTGTCCATATCCTTTGGACTTCATGAGCTCTGTTCCACAAAATGGTAAAACTCTGGGCTCCCAGAAATCACTGTGAGTTCAGGGCACATGGCTGGACTAGCCTTTACTGGCAGGATTAGCATCTGCAAATACATTTTATTTGATGATTATTTAACATAGAATACTTAAGAGTCCCTGAACAATGAAGTAGAAATAAGATCTTCCATCACTCCCTGGATGAGCTTCCTATTCATGAGACCAGCAAGTCATGCCACCACCCTATACCCCAATAATTATATTTGCAAAATAATGTGACTTCAAAGGGGAAGGAGGAACACCTTCAGTATCCTCCTAGAATAGTCTCGGCTTCGGAATGGCTTATACCTTGGAGCAAAAGCATTTTCCTGGGAATAGACTGACATGGTTTTAAATGCCCTTCATCCTTGAGGCTGAAGAGGTTTCCTGTGATGACTGTGCTGCCAACCTGTTTGCTATGAGTTATACAGAAATGAAACTTGTAAGCCCTTCTTAGGTGTGGCCTGAACGTGGCCAATTCACCTGGCCTCTGCGGCACTTGGGGGAATAACGCCTTGCCTGAGAATTCAGCCAGGCTGGGATATATTTTAGGTACCACACTCTGGGTTTTATCAAGATGGTAGCAATTATAAGCACATGCAAAGCAGAAAGAAGGCCGCAAGGCAAGGGACCAGCAGAACTGAGTTGCCTAAGGAAGCCGTTTGGCAAAGCACGTGCTGGGATTAGGCAGGATTTATGCACCTAAATCCTACCTAAATACCTAATTTATGGATCTAGGCCAATGTAAGTCTAGCTGTGCTGCGTGCACTTGTCTGCTAGAGAAAATGATTCTGCATGGTGCCAGGTATCCACTGTTCTGGAAATCAAGAGCACTAGCTCTATGCTCTAGTAGGGCTGCATGGAGAAGTATCAGGACATGAGCATTACCACCTCAGGAGCCCATAATGCATGTGATTTCCCCCTTGCTGTTGCCAGGCAGCTTTCCGCAGCCCTTCACAGGAAGAGTCATTACTCACTTTACTCATCATCTAAGGGCTCTTGCTCTTAGGAGAGAAGGGAACTGTTTATAGAATAACTTGTTTTCCCCAGCGTATCTTTCCTCTGGTAGTCTATAAATCTCAGGTGCTGTCAGTGGTGAGTGGAAATGAAGGGTATTGCTGGACAGGGAGAAATTCTTATCTTGTATCCAGTTACTTAAAGATAACTCCAGGTCTTCTCACATGCACACTGCTCTTCATGTCTGGAATACCTTGTGTGGGGCAACTGGGATTTAAGGTTTTGACCACATGGTGTGGTGAGGACCAAACCACACGGCAACTTGTCTGTCAAATTTTACTAGTAGAATGGTAGAGACGACAAAGCTGCTACACAGAATAGTCTCAGCTGTGCACTTCACATGTTTTGTGGACAGAGGAATGCCTTAAGACTTCCCAGCTTTACTGCTTATTCAGAAAGTGGTTTCGCAAAGCAAGATTCTCTCAGAAACACCATGGCCACGACACACTTTCAGTCATTTACATTTGTCATGTGTAACTTAAACCGAAGGGGTGTGTGGCAACGCATAAATGCACGTGCAATTGGATTATTCGCGTGAATAAAAGTATACACGCAGGCACAGAGATTCACTTTTGCAGACGCAGGTTTTACCTGCGTTACCATCGCCCCCCGAAAACAGTGAAAACACTGAAAACACCTAAAACACTGAAATCCACACTGTATTTGTATATATCTGTATCCCAGATCTCACTTGGAAGACAGGCGCGCAGCGCAGATGGTATGCTTTACATGAAGGAAAAAGATGGCACAGTTTACAAGAAGGAAAAAGATGGCATCTCTTTACACTCTCTTATGAGGACCGAGCCTTTACGTAAAAAAAATTTCAAAAAAAAGCCTGAAGCCCGAGGGTGTGAGAAGAGGGAGGACATTCCACGAAACTTTTAATCTCCTGTGCCGTTCAGGTCCCCAGGGGGGTGTGAGAGCGGCGGAGCCCCGCGCTCGGAGCTGGCAGCGCTGGGTGCGGAGGAGCGATGGGACCCGAGCGCGGGGCTGGAGCCGCGCACCGCCCGGGCACGGACACGGCCGGACGCGGCCTCCGCGCCCCGGATCCCAAATCCCACCTTCCCTCCCTCCCTCCCCACGGGACGGCCCCGGCCCCAGCCCCTCCCGGCTCTCCCTCCGCGCCCGCGGCTCCCGCCCCGCCCGGGCGCGCCCCCGCGCCCCGCGCGCCCCCGCGGCGGGAGGGGAGGGGCGGGGCGGGACGGGGCGGGGACGCGCGGGGCGGGGCGGGGCGGGCGCTGTGCCCTCCTCTCCCTCCCCTCCCCTCCCGTCCCCTCCTCTCCCCTCCCTCTCTCCCCTCCCCAAGGTGTTGGCGGCGGCTGTGGCGGGGACGCGCTCGCTCGCTCGTGCCCGCGCCACCCCCCCCGCGCCCGCTCCCGCGCCCGCTCCCCGCGGCTCTTCCCGGCTGCGGCGCCTCGGCCATGGCGGAGCTGAGCGCCGAGCGGCTGCGGGCGCTGCCCGGCAGCTGGAGTTACGGGATCAGCCAGGGCGGCCGGGTCTTCTTCATCAAGTGAGCGCGGGGCCGGCGCGGAGGGCAGCGGGGCCGGGCCGGGAGGGGCGTGCGGGGAGCGCAGGGGAGGGGGGGGTGGTGGGAGAAGGGGGCGGCGGGGCTGCGCCTGCCTGACTCGGTCCATGTGTCCGTTCCCCGCAGCGAGGAGGCGAAGAGCACGACCTGGCTGCACCCGCTCACCGGAGAGGCCGTGATCACCGGGCACCGCCGCAGCGCAGGTACGAGCCCTGCCCGGAGCCCTGCCCGAGCCCCCGGCCCTGCCCCGCTCCGCTCGGGGGTCTCGCCGAGCCCCGGGCGGGCTCAGCCCCCCGTCCCCTGGTCCCTCGGAGCCGCCGCAGCCCCCCGGGACAACTCCTGGTCCGCTCTCCCCGCACTCCGCGCAGTTGTTCGCCCCGGGCTGAGCGGGGCTCGCATCGCCGAGCGGCCCCGCGTGTCCAGCTCCGCTCGGCAGTTCCTTAAAGCGCCTTCCCCTGCCCACGAGTTGTCCCTCCGAGCCTGTGCAGTGTATCTGCCTTTGCTCTCTCTGCGTTGCCTCGTATCACCCCTATAACGCTGTATAGTTACCATTAGAGACCGCCGTGTTCCTCTCGTGCTTCTTGTTGCCTATCCCGTCTATTCACCTGCATAGCATCCTTTCTCAGTTTAGCACGAAACCACTCATCTTAATCCTGTTTCCAGCAGTACCTAGATTTAACCACGATAGGTACTAAAATGTAGAGGCTGATTTCACTAGTCACCCAGAAAACCTTTTTTCTCCCTTCGCTTCCATCTCGGCTGAGTCTGTGTGGTTTCTAAGTGACTGAGAGAGGTGGAATAGGTAGGAGGAAAAGGGACTTGAAACATTAGAAATAACTTGGAGGGAGGAGGGTGGAACCAGTCTTTGCTTCTGCTGTTTTGTTCCACTCTGGAGAAGTAGCAGCAGGAGGTGCTGGAGGAGGAGGATTTACAGCAGACACTCTGGAGACCAGGAGCCAAACTCCGACTGCTGGAATTGCACACAGGCTGCATATGCCGCTGGGAGGTGGTGGAGTGTAGTAATAAGTGCAGTTGTTTTTATGTATGTAATCACTTGGATAATCGCAGGGAAATCTGCAAGTGAATGGGTCTATATCAGATTATTTGCTTTTTATGTTTGCTTAATACTCATGCATTAAGAAATCAGAAACAGCCTCTTAGAAAACTGTGGGCAGCCTTTCTTTTCCTTTTTTTTTGGTGTTTTTTTGTGTGTGTTTTTTTTTTTTTTTTTTTGAGTTGAGAACAGTTTAAAAACCACAGGTTTCTGGCTATTAAAACTCGGCAGTTTGATTTGCTGTGAAGGTCTGTTGTTTGCAAGAAGTCATTTAATGCTGGGAAATGGAACTACTGATTGCCATCAGGCTCCTTTTGCTCCTGCTTTCAGTGCTCAGATTAAGAAACTGGCCTTCATCTACAGCAGTATGCATGGGGGCAGATGTGCTTTGCTTGTTTGACACCAGCATTAGCTGAGTATTAATTCTTTTTTTAAACTATTCCCACTGTCTCTTTTGGCTGATGGTGATTTCCCAGTAATTTTCCAAGTGTCTCATTTGTTTCTGCCGTTAAGTGCCTTCTAAAGGAAATGCAGTTTGCTTTTGAGTGTCTGGAGTATTGTATGTAACATAGCAAAGTTATCATCAGGTAAATTAAACTTATTTCTGAACACAAGAGTGAGGCATGACCTTGGATATATTGACCATGATTTATTAATCAGATACCAAGGTGTCCGCAAACCAAATCTGTTTCTGTAGTTTCCCTCGTTCGTGTGTATGTTAATGAATCTTTCCATGCAGAGATATAATCAAACAGATTAATTCTGGGGTTTATATCTTGCTTTGCTCTGACAGTTGTTTTGGAACCTAGTCAAAATGTGCTCAAATGATGTATTCTCTTAAACAGTTTTTGAGTGAATAACACTTCTTTTGGAGATGTATGCTATTGTAAAGCTGCCTACTGAATAATACTGTAAGGCATGTATTAGGCAGTGAGGAAAGCTTTGTCCTCCATTATGAATTGAAGTGCTTTTTATTCCTGGAGATATTCAATGCTGAAAAGGTATTTTTTTGCAAAGTTCAATAGCAGCCATAAATACTTCTACTAGAGAGACTTCCTGTTTGCTGTACTTTGCCCTGTGCCATTATCGAAAGACACCTTGATTTTTCTTCTAGAGAAGACAGGAATGAAGAAGAATGCCAGACAGAGCAAATAAGCAATGAAGGGAAAAAAAAAAAAACATATAATAACCCAGGCTGATTTTTTCTTTTCTTTAGGAAATGCGCTCTTGCTTTTATAATTCAATGAGAGAGTGCCATGAATCAATCATTATTTTTATTAGTTTGGGCAAACTTTTAAGGGTAGTGATGCATCTAGAGGTGCATAAATGTACCCAACATCTTCAGAACTTCCATTACATCAGGAAATTGTTACTTGAGAAATTGGCTATTAGTGGTGGTGGGGGTTTTTTTATGTGTGCTCCTAGGAGTGATAATAGAAAGGAAGAGATGTACCCACTTCCTCCACTAGATTTGCATTGAAAATTATTTTCATGTAAAATGGAATAGAGTTGTAAACACTGCGGGAACACTTGTTAGTCACAACAGTGGTGGAATTATGCTAATACAATGCTGATGCTCTGTGGTGTAGTTGGTATCGTGCCTATTAAGGTGCTTGTGACTTGCATGTAACTCAGTAGATGGATTTTTGTCTGGATCTCTGCCTTTCGGGTAGTTTGATGCTGCTGAAGTTCAAGGCAGAAAGATCTAGCAATGGCCATGAGTTACTGCTCAGAGGGAGGCACGTTGTTAAATAAGGGTACGCTTAGACCCTCATTGTTATTTTTGGAGAATGAGAAATCCAAATCAGATTTTCATTCCTGTAGCTTCTCTGGGCTCGCAGAATTAAAACTGAGACAGTACTGTGAGTCAGGTCTGAAATATTTGTTCATAGAACTAAAGGTTTCAGCCTGTGGAATCAGACACACAGTATTTTAACTACCTTGGTGTGAGGGAGTAGACCAGTATGTCCAGCATCATTTCAAAAGGTAATTGGGATGTTTTGCTGCTTGTTTTCCAGACTTACCCACAGGTTGGGAGGAAGCGTATACTTTTGAAGGTGCAAGATATTATGTAAAGTAAGTTAAATGTTTGTCACAATACTATAATTTTCAATTAGTTTGTCTAAATGTCGCTGTAATTTTGAATGTATTCCAAACTGAACTTAGATGTTACACTGTAAATCTAAAAGGTGTATTCAAGCTTGTAAGAGTATATGTAGCCTTTTGTTTACTGAATTCTGCACAGCTAAAACAATTTTTTGAGTTCTTGTGTTAGTACTTCTAATTAAAGCTGTTTAAGGATGCAGATTCAAATGCAATTTTTGCTGTGAGTGTAACCATCTAGCAAGAAATATCCTTGCGAGTCAAGAATACCTTGAATTGGTTTGGTTGACATTCATGTGTGTGTACTGTCCTGCTGTAAATGCTTTCCCAAAGGCAAACTCTTACTTCATCACTGGGAGAAGAGTCTTGGTTTCAGCCCTATTGTCTAACATTGTTTAAAGCCACGCTGAAGGTTTATTTTGGCTGTTTTCTTTGCGAACCTCCTGCTTCTGCTTCAAGCATCGATTTTCATTATTTCCTTTGTTCCTGCTTTAGTATGTTTTGAGGAGCATGTTCACTGTGGTAGACTTGCTGAATGTATTGTCTTTTGAATGAGAGAGATGGAAATGCAGCTCTTATGCAGAAGTCTAGAGGGCGTGTTGATTGGATCTGTACAAACTTCTTACAAGCTTTTCCTCTCCGGATAGTTAGACCATCCTTATCTGGACAGTTTTAAAGTGGCACCTATGTATATTTGTCAGATTAATATGCTTCTATTATTTAAGAATTCCCACGCTTTTCTCAATGCATTCAGGAGTTTTTACTCACTATACTGTGTGTTTGTTTTGCTATCTTTGAATGAATAGTGCCATAAGTGGGATAACTTAAGAGTGAAAGTTGGCATTAGTCGTAGAGGTTATAGGCTACAGACTATAGGATTTTTCTGTATCTTAGTGCTGAGCAAAAGGTTGCTGCTCTGTGTAAGATGCATTGTAGACGTTATGAGATGGCCATTATGTATGCGTTGCATGGTTTATTTCATATAAGAGCATGCTTGATTTGATTCTAAGCAAAATTTAAAAAGATGTACTGAAGGGTAATGCACCAAAAATCTGATCAGAATAGGTGCTGTGCTTTCTAGCAGGGGACTGCCTGTTAATAGGTGATAGTTTTGTTTTAGTCTTCTGTTCTGTCTTCTTGCAATGGGCAAGAAATACTCCAGACTGATGAGAGGGATTCACTAAGAATTTCACCTCCAGACTTCTCTGCAGATTATTGAATGAAGACAAGTGAAAATTAAAGAAAGCTGTGTTTGTGTGTGTATGCAGTATAAAAAAGAAATTCTTCTAGACTTTGAGATGAAACTTGTTCTCATAGAAGAAGCCTGTGGACAGTGTGTTGGCTGCCTATAGTAATTGGAAAATAGTGACTTGAGTTTTCTTGGAATAAAAGAAAGTGCATGCACAGCTGTTGTAGAGCAACTGGTGCACTTATGGACAAACCTAGCAAGTGGTAGATTGTTTGTGTACTCCTGTCTGTCTAAGGTCTTGTGTTCAAGGTGCTACTAAAACTGTTAGAATGTTCACTGACTTGATTGTTTTGCTGATAGTGAGCACTAAATAGCTCAGTTTGTATTTGTGCTGCATCTTTGAAAACGTTGCACAAACACCTCTCTGTGATTTGATAGATGTAGGAGGATAGCAGGGATAGTGCTGTCAGGCCTTGCTGAAGGGTTCACGTGGTCTGACCAGTTTGGCATCCTTAGCTAAATACGTGTTTGTTGTGCAGCCTCCTAGGCTGAATTTGAATTTCTGCCCAATGATAGCTTCTCCTTGTGAAGCTGTCTAGCATTCAGCCCTGCTGGTGCTGGAGAAGATGTGAGAGCTAACGTAGACAGAGTGACAACATTATAATCACTGTCTTATAATACTAGGCAATGTAGCTCTGGGTGATGTGTTGATTATAATAATTCTGGCTGTCTGAATTTAAACTACTCTGGGGCTCCCTCGTGAGGGGCAAACAGTGTGGGCTGTTGTGACCTCCTGCTATACGAGCACCCCCACTTGTGGATTTCTGACTCTGTCCTGCTCGTTTGTATGTACTGATTTGCTAAATATTAACGTTTATAATGTTGATCTCAGCCTAATAAAACTATGTTATAAGTAAATATATTGAGAACTTGTTTTTAAGTTACAGGGAAATGAATGTTAGTAGAATTCTATTGATGGTTTCAGCCGTATGAAACTTGGCTGTTGGATTTCTGTGATGTGTCCAGTAAGAGAGTTAGACAAGAAGGACAGTCAAGTTTCCTGATCACATAAATAATTTGACCTAACTTCTGAGGCACAGCTTCAAATATGTGGGTTGAATAGAAGTGTTTAACAACCTTGCTTTGTGGTAAGATCTTATGCTAGACTGTGTTTGAAAATAAAAACCTTTTGAAAATTATTCTTCTGGTTCTTTAATAATAGGTCTTCAGTGTTCCAAGTGGGTGTGTTGCTGAATCTATTACTGTGCTTTTTTTGGCTTTGATGTAGTAAACACTGTATAATCAAATTGGGATAATGTCGAGGAGACAATCGTCAGCTAAATCTTAACATTCCTTGGACTGGCATTTCAAACAAGTGACTCAGTATAGAGACTGCATTGAAATGTGATTATTTTAAAGGACACTGTATTTTTCTTGGGATGTGTATGCTCATTTTCAGAATAAGTAAATAGTAAAGGTAACTATTTTACACTTTTTTTTTCTTCTGCTTCCATGACATTGAGTTTGTTCTAGTTTTAAGATGGAAAGATACACTGAAACAAGGATAGATAAGGAGTTCTTTCCATTGCATAACGTGGTTTTCTTTTGGCATAGGGTTGTATTAGTAAGTTGATGCTAGCTAGTACTTTGACCTTTTTTTGCAGGGGTGTTTGTTTTTTTTTTTCTTTTATTAGTAGGATTCTGTACTTGCTAGTGACAGAATCCTTTCCCAGCGTCCTTCTCATCCCTTCCAAATGCAAATGACCAAAGGTATCGTTTGTTATTTGGAGTTCTAAAAAGTGTAAGGTGATGATACACTGTATATGTTCTCGTGAGATGTAATTCCACCGTTGAGGTGTTTTGTCTCTTTGGGAGTGAGAAAGTCTGATTTTGTTTACTTAACATTAGACATGTGCACAGAAGGCCCTTCGTTGCCATTTGATGGGAACGCTGTCATTAAACTTTACTGGAGTAATGCTTGGTTTGGTATTTATACAATAATTCCTTTTGAACTTTTACCCAGAATGTAGAGCTGTGTGACTGTGGAATTGATACATTCAACTATAACCTTTAATACTTTATTATCAGTTAACTGTTGAGTCTTCTATATTATGAAGTAAAGAAGGGTATTGTAAAACTTTTGAATTTGAAAATTACAGCACAGCAAATTTGAGATGTTTTCTTTTGCCCTGCTTAGAATCCTTCACTGAACAAGTTATTTATGCTGAATGTCTTGAGCACTCATTGAGCTCTGAAAAGCTAAAGGGTCTATCCCCAAAACACATCTCAGCTGTGTGGAAACCTTAAGTTATTTATGTTATTTGTAAGTGCACAAGGAAATGGACCCATGGGACAATCCCATTATGATATTTGTCAACAGAGAAAACAAACCTGGCCATGGGCTTCAGACTCCTCACCTCTTAAGACCATTGAGAATTTTCAACTTGATGTTTTTAGTAACTTGTGATGACCTCATAGTCACAGGACAAAGAGCACTGGTTTTGAGCACCATAAAATTACATCAATATGTCTTTCTCTCTCTCTGTATTTATTCATATGCATGTGTTTAAAAAATCCTTGCTGAAGCAGGGCGTTACAAACCCTGTCCAAAGCTGAGGTGAATTCTGTTGTGTCAAGTAGAGGTTTTGTAATGCTTTTATAGAGACTTTTTATCAATGCAGGTTTGTTTATTGTAGACATGTAGCTTGAAAATTGGGAAGGCAAGAAAAATTTATTAAGTGATTAAAAGGGATAAGATCTCTTTCAGCTTTGAGCTTCTATTGTTTACTAAAATAAACCTGTGCTCATTGAGAATTCAGCTTTCGTTTGAACTTTTGTCTTTTATGTGCATTCTAAAGATCCTTTCTCATTTAGCTGAGACTTTTTCCAAAAAAATTAAGGAACAACCAGCCCCGTTTGCAGAGAAGCCCTTTCTTGAAAGGAAAAATGTAATTTGAAAAAAACAAGAGCAGATCAAACTGTTTTCCTCCAACGCTAAGAATCACAGTGTTCCTCCCAGAAATTCCTTTCTTTTTTTGTTGCCTCTAACCTTTATTTTACTGAAATGAAGGCTGAAGTTTATTCTTTTTCTTACATGGTGAGACCTCGAGGTCAAATAATGGCATATACTCAGATGGGTGAGCTGGGATATAAAAACAAGCTATCCTGTGCCTTTTATAGTGAGCAAAGCTGTTCAGATAAGGAGAACTTTTGGGGAATACCTGCAAATTTATTATCTATTTTAACATTTGTCTCTTTATTCCCCCAAAATATTTCAAAAATAGTGCAGTGCTGAATCTGGATGTGGAGGTGGAAGGATTCTAGGCACAGGAAGAAATGGGTGTGGGTCAGAGGGGAGGTGGAACAGCATCCAAAAAGTGGCTTACAGGTTGGATGTGGAAAGACAAGGTTGTAGGAAGTGGTGTACTGAAGGAGAACGCTAAAAGGATGGGAGTAGTTGCAGAAGGGGAAGGAGTGGAGACAACCAGGCAGAAAGGAATAGTGGCAGTGGAAAGTCAGTAAAAGGAATAGGAGTGGGAGCTGATTTCCTAGGAGCAAACTTAATGGAATTTCTCCCAGAGGGAAGGGTGGCAAAAGTTCACCCTGCAAAAACAAGTTGTCTGACTCGTGTGCAGGTCTGACAGGGCCCATTATCCCTGGCTTAGGAACCTGTTTCAAAGTGAGTCTGGGAGGCAGAATATCAAATGTTAACCTTAGGAATTACTGTGCCTGTAAAATCTCTTTTTGACTGTGATGTCTGTGGTTGATATTTCGAGCTGTCGCCTTCATGAAGTGTGTTTCTAATTTGGGCAATACCTAAATGCTTCAGTTTTGCTAAGATAGACTTGAAAGCATGAGGAAACTTTCACTAGGATAGACTTGAAAGCATGAGGAAACTTACTGATTTATTTTTTTAAACCATTACCAAGTTTTTAAACACATGTAAGAATTAATGTATTAATTGTTTAAAACCATAAAAATACCTATATGTAAGTTGTTGCATGAAATTGTGAAATCCACAAGAAAAACGTGGAAGATGCTCAAACCTTTTGATATTTTGATAACAAATTAGTAAATTAGTCTCTGGTTTTAGATCCTTGTTTCCAAAGTGGTAATACTTCTTCCCTGACTTGGGTCTTTATTGGCAATAGAGTAATAGCAGATAAAGCAAATATACTATAGATTTACCACAGTGAAGTAAATTCTTGCATTGTCTTTCATTTTTGCTATCCCCTATGTGTGAAGAATGGTAAAAAGCATAGGAAATACTGATCAATCAAAATTTTATGTAAGTGGTTGCTGCAACAAATATAAAATGAATAAATACATTTTTTCCCCCAAAACCTTCCGTTCCTTTGCTAAGAAAGATAACTGATGTGCCTTCTTAAGGAAGGATTTTGGGGCACATACCAGTGTTTCATCTTGCAGTTGTGTCGGGGTGTTGCATGGGTTCTTTTACTTTTCCCCGTCTTGGTTCCCATGTCCTGCAGCACTCGGAACTGAGGGACACTTCCAAACACACCTGAGCTGGCAGGCAGGTGAACCCTGTGAACTTTGCCAGCAGAGAAATCCACGTGCTGTAGCTCCTGTTCGGTAGAACTTTTACAGGTCCACATTTTAACTGGTGCCTGTTACGTTCTGCTTTTGCTTTAAAGGAATTGCACCCACTTTTTTTTTTTTTTTCCCCCCTCGCCATGTGGTCTGAAGGTGTTTTGTTGTGCTGGATCAAAACTGGTGTCTGTTGTGGTGTTGCGCCAAGCCTGTTTTTCCTGCATATGTTTATGTTGCACTGGCTCTTATTATAATGAATTACACTTTCATTAGACCTGAGATACACTCGGGTTGGCAGTTCAGAGCACTCCTCAGTTCGCTTCTGTGCGAGAGGGGAGAGAGCTCCTGCGAAGCTGGAGGCAAATGCTGGCTGGAAGCAAAGCTCCTCAGCCCTGAGTGCTGGGATTTCTGCCAGCGTGGTGCCTGTATGTGTGTCTTTTTCTGTGTTTCAGTAAGTAAGTACCTAAATTTAAACTCTCCTCTTTCCCTTGGCTTCTTTCTTTGGAATGTGGGAGATAACCTTTCTGCTCGCTTCATTTGCTCTTGCGTTTGGTTGAAGGGAAGGTGTTCTCTTAGGGTGATGTTGAAGGAAGGGAAGAAGTTGCATCAGCAGCCACTGTCAGAAGTAGAAGTTTGGGGAACTTGACAGCGCATAAGCACTCAAGTAAAACTCTCTGGGAAAGATTCCGACTTCCCAGTACTGGATAGGACATGAAGATTTGCCTAAATAGTTGGTTGAGAAGTTGCATCTTTCTTCTCCAGACCTATGAAAATTGAGTTGAATACTCATTTGAAATCTGTGAAGTGGGGAAAAGAAGGGTTTTAGATGGCATTTTGAATGCCTGTGTGGGCTATGATGGTCTTGGAGCTTAATATAAGCTATTAAAAAAACGCTTATTCAGGAGACTACACAAACTTCGTTCTTTCTGGGTTTCTCCACTGTGATTTAGTAAGAACAATTATTTGTAAGGAAAGCTGTATTGCCAAGCAACCTAACCTTTAAAATTAGCTCCCTGTTTTTTCTTCTTTAGGAATCTGTTATAAATCATGTTTAATGGAAACAAGTCCTTTAAACTAATTTTGTGCTTTATTAACTGGAAACATTTCAGTGTGTCCAACCAGGTAAGAGAGGTCCTAGAAAGCAAAGGTGTTTTGAAAGCAACATACCTGGTGAAGGTTTTGATTTCAAACACCATCTTTGAGTTCCAGTATTTCCTGGAACCTTTAATCACCTTATTACTCGCTGAGTAAGTAGGACAACTGAAAGTGCATAAGACTTGCAAAAATACTGCTTTTGTTTTAATTTTTTTTTTGAGCTGTACTATTTGCAAAATTCTGTCCTTTTGTATCTCTTTTATTCTCTAATTTTGTGTTGAATCTTGCACGTTATGCAGCTGCTGACCAATGTCTCTAACATTTATCATTTTTGAGAATGTATTGTGGGATGAGTAAAAACAGGTGCCATGATCTTAAAAGGTTTTCCATGAGCTTGGTTTTTAAGATGGACAGAAGTCTCCCTTTAAAATAAAATTTTGTAAGCAACACGAATAAACACATGGTGCTCCCAAATGCCTGTGATGAAGAAGAAAACCTTTTAATCTGAGTGTCTGAAAGGGTAACTTGGTTTCTGGATGGCTAAGACTGCTGGAGTTTTTTTTCCTTTGGTTGGTATTACATTGTCGGCCACACCACTTCGTAAGGTTACTTTATTTTGTATTTTTCCACGTACGAGGAAAATCCTCCAGAAGAATATAAAACTCTTGATTTGAAATCTCTGATAAGGTTTGATGCAGAGGGTTGAAAAAGAAAATTGCAAACAAAAATATGTGTTTGAGCAATCAGTGCCATAACATCAAGTGTTTATTTTAATGATGAATTTTAATCAGAGGAATGATGCAAGTTAAACCTCATTAGAAATTCATATCATCTGTTCTGATCTTAAATCTCTTATGGTACAAACTCTTCTCTTCTCTGCTTGATGTGGGTATCAGTTGCTTACCTGGTCTGAAACAGTGAAGTAACACAAATGATACTAAAGGTTTTTTGCAATTAATAACATTTTAGCTTTTACTGATTGATTCATCTTCTTTGTTGTATTTGCAGAGTTAAAAGAATTTTACCTTTGAACCAATATATTTTTACTTGGTTGAACTGAAATCTAAAAATATCTCTAATACGGTGAATATTCCTGCAGTAGGTCACTAAAGTTACCCAGGAGGTAGTTGTTAAAATTGTCCTACAATGCATTTGAAGAGTTTGGGAGCCTGAACAGTTCTACTCATCATCAGTGGGAGTCTTGGGCCATCTGTCTGTAGTCTGTGGTCAGTCAAAAATACTGGCTCAGGATTTCTCATCTTTTTCTACAAGTACACCTAGGGCTGATGGACCTTGAGACGGTAGTGGTGTGTTCTGATCTCTGTCTGCTTGTTTGTATCCCTCCTTTTGCTCAACTTCAGATAAAAATGAGCTGACAATACTGCAGTCAGCAAGGCCTCTTTATAAATCTTGCCTTGAAGTGGTGTGGAGATGAGACTGGAAGGAAGCTGAGTGCAAATTGTGCTAACACTGTTGGAAAAGGTGTTTTGGCTTGTATTTCCTTTTGTACTGAGCCTTGTATTTCTTTATCTGCAACTCCTGTCTGTCTGACAATTCAATTACTGAATGAAAGGGGCTTTTTTTTTTTTTTTCCTGGAAATTGAATTTAAAACTTTCCCAGGTTAAAACTTCCTCTGTAGTGATTGCCACAAATAGGGTTTAAGGAAAGTTTTTTCTTCGTAAGAGCAGATAAACTGACAACCAAACCATTAAATTTGCCTAATTTTCTAGCTGAATGTATTGCACAGTACACAGTAAACAGTATAAAAGGTGATAGTTTAGAATTATTTATATGTGTCATGCCTAGTAGTGTGGTAAAGTGACTTCTGTTTAAATATAATGACAGAGTATCCTTTTGGCCCTCATGTAACCAGTAGTGCTTGTATATTTGACATATATAACAGGACTCATTGCTCTTTATGCCTCTTTGAAGGACCACCACTCCAAGTCTCTTTCTTACCTGGAACATTTGCATTTTTATTCACTTTCAAAATATCATCAGGAAAATTCTGAGCTTTTTCCTGAAGTGCTCTTTATTTTTGTATTCTAAGCTAAACATTTTGCAATGTGCTTCAGAATAGAGCTCACTCTGTGGTTTTTGTTCAACTTCAGGTGAGAGTGCCAAACCTGTCTGACAAGAAATTCGGGATTTCTGTTGCCTCTGATTGCTCACTTTGTGGTTTAAAATAAAAAGTGCTATCAAATTCAGCAGTCAATTCAAATGCCAGTGCTTTATCCTCTTCATTATAATCTTTTGTTTGGGTGCCTGCTGCTTCAAAACATTTTTGAGCTCAGATATGTAAGTTATTTGAAAATCTTACCATTTTGTAGCTGGAAAAGAAGTAGAAGTGAGACATAAGTAGAAAGCAATCTGTTGATTAAAGCAGTGATGTCTTATTAGCCTGTAAGTGGATTTGTTGTGTTTCACAGCTCTCGATGCTTTAAGCAAAGACTGTATCAGGCTGAGGAGTTGGAAATACCAACATCTTGGTTTTAAAAAAGAGGGGGGAGGAAGTCTTTTACAGTCGTTGCTTAGTGATTGAGTTGTTTTTTCTTTCTGACTTTTAGTGATGTTGTTTGTAAGTCATTAGTGCAGGCAGAGACTTCTCAAACTTTTAGTGGGGGTTAAAGGTGCCGTCATTTTTGACAGGTGTTGCAATCATTAACTTGTACAAGAGCCCTTGCATTTCCATTGTTTCATTACTTTGTTTAAAATACTGCCTTGTGTAATTGGAAATAGGGTTTTCAAAGACATTTGGGTAACTTAAGGGTTTTATTTATTTTTTTTTTCAAAGGGGGGAAAAAAATAATCTGGCATTTGTTCAGAACCTGTGTCTTGTAGTTCCACCAGGCCTGGTATACAGGAGATTATGTTGCTGGCAGAGTGAATTGGTAAAGAAAAAATGTAATTTCTCACTTGTTTGAAGATGTGTTAAGCACTTCTAGGAAAAACTGGAGTAGGATTTGCTGACTGGCTCTTGTATTCCTATGTAATATCTTTGCAGCAGTAGGGACCTAAATTGTAATGAGTGGAGGTGAGTAGGTTTTCGATTTAGCTGCTGAATTCATCAGTTGTCTCTTATTAGAACTGGAGTGGGAATGGTGAAAAGCAGAGCTTATGGGGAATTTTAGGGTTTGGGGTTTTTTCTGTCCAAGTTTGACATAGTTATGTTTACCACAACAAAAAATCAAATGCAATGCAGACAAAGCTGTAGTTGGCAGCTGTTAATTTGTTTTGATCAGAGACAAATATTTCAAGTCTTCTGATCAGTTTATTTTCTTTGAGCTCAAGTAATTTGGTTTTATAATAGTCAAAAAGCCTGTCTGCACCACTGGTTTGAAAACAAAAAAAATTAGGGATTTATTTATATCAGAAAAACAACTGTCTCTAATTCTGTCTCTTCAATTCTTTTCTCCTGTTGTTTGACCTTCTCTTTCTCTTCCTTTTTATTTTATTTCTGTTTATGTGCCCTTATTATTCACCCTACTATTTTCACTGTTACTCTGTTTGCTTCTAGCACTGGTAGCTCAAGTAGTGTTAGACATGATCTTCCCCAGTTGGACTGCATGCCAGATTTTCCTAAGGGGAATGTAAATACTGTGAGGTCAGTTCAGTATCAAATGCCTGCAGCCTGAAATGAACTCGGCAGGATTTTCTGCTATTCAGTCAAAATTAAGACCTGCTCAGGATACACTGCTAAATATTGAAAAGTCAAGACTTTAAATTATATATTAAGCTTTACAGATTTTTTTTTTTCTTTAATTAAGCTTACTTTTCTTCCCCTACAGTTAAAGAGTTTACACTAGGGACAAGTCATTGTAACTGTGATTAATCTGTAATTAACAGATATGTTTAAAAACCTCTCTACATGTATTGATGGATTAGATTACTTGATTTATTTCTAAAGTGATGAAGGGGTATATGTGTGTGCATGCTCACCTACAACATATTTAATACAGTAGCACTTAAAGCTTTGAACTAAAGTGCTTTTCATTGCAAATACAATTTCTAGCCCATCTATTTCTCCGTGTTTGTCCTTCACTTCTCCCTTTCTCCCAGGTAAAGAATGGTTTGGAGAAAGGACAGCAGTAAACTCACATAGCAGAGCAAAAACAAATTGCTGTTTATGACTTTCTCCTGTGCTTCACAAAAACCTGCTGGCCATTCTTTTGAGGGCGGATTGCTCACTGTATTTCCTTTAGATCAGTGGTGCTCTTTAATTGGCCATATGATGGTTTGAATGACTTGCATCTGTGTACTGCCAGGGACCAGTACTTCTCGTTTTACAAGGACTGGAAGTATAGACTAAGAACTGAATTGAGGAGTTTTTGCTTTGTAGCGCTGCTGCCAGTAGATTGACATCCTTTAGGCCTATTTGTCTTTCCGACTTTTGTCTGTGAAGGACTGGCTGCTATTAGTTTTGGCAAAGGAATCCGTCTAATTGATGACATTGAAAAAAAAAATAATCTCTGAATGTTATTAGGCAAGTTGGGGGTGGAGTTGGTTTTTGTTGTTTTCTATGTGCCATGCCATGACAAAACTGGTTCACTGGTCATTTATCTCCAGGTTTCCAAGATGTCATGATAATGTCACTGGGAAATGACAACACTTGTGGTTGGAGAATTTTTTGTTTTCTTTTAATCAAAGATGTTTTATTTTTGCGAGGAGATAAATAGTGTTGTGGTTGTTAGATAAGTCCAGACTGCTTCATAGTGTTTTTGTTATGCTGCTGGTACAGTTTCACCAACATATCTGTGGGTTTGTTTGGGAGACTTCATGATACTCAGATGAAGAAATACTTGATTATTGAATGCTGTGCTATGATTTTCTTAAAGGATTAAGGTGAGTATTGAGAATAGCTGATAGAGGTATTGATTAAAACCTACAATGTTGAACTGAGAATAAAACAGGTTTTAAAGTGGAAAGTATTTGTAGCTGTCATGTAAGCAAACTGTTGTTAAGTTCAAATGAATTATGAATTATGAAATGTCTCCTTCTGAAGCAAAGATAAATGTATCATGGAATGTAAAGCCGTCCTTCAAGAATGGTACTAAAATACAATTCTTGAACAGTTTTATTAATACTTAGTTTTGTGCCATTGTACAACATTTTTTTACTATACTTGAAATTATTTACTTGGGAGATCAACATTACATACCATTTCTCTCTTAAAATGAAAAGCATAAACACCTGTGTGCTGCTAGGTCACTGCTAAAAATACTCAAGTGAAAATTCAGGTTATTGAACATGCAGTAGTACGAACAGTTCATCTATCAATTCTGTGCTTGCTTTTAAAATGAAATGAAAAGCTATTTTTGTTACTTAATCAAAAGAATGTGTGCGTGGGTTTTCTGTAGTTGAAATGAAATGATGTAACAGTAATTTCTAAAGTCCATTTGAAAATGATGGGAATTTCATCAGCAGAATTACAAAAAGCCTGTCATGTGACTGGCTGTGATTTGTAAGGCTTGTTTGGGTTTTTTTGGTGTTTACAACACTTTGCAGCAGTGCTGTTTAATTTTTAAAGTCAGAGAACAAGGATTTTATAAATACTAATATGTGGGTAACTTCCCCATATGGATTGACTGAGTTTTGGCAGTTTTGGCTTCTGGAGCTGCCTGAGTGAATGACGCGATGTCGATTCAGCTCATCACTGCATCCGTGTTTCCTTGGTCTAATTCTGTAACCCCAGGATTTATTTTGGGAGAGATCCAGTACTGTTGGCTATGTCTATGTAGTGTTTTGGGGTTTTTTTTTGTCAAGTAGAACAGTGGTCTTTTTTAAAAGCTTCTTTTGAAGTATTTAATGAATCCTCTCCGTGAGATGCAATGATTAAACATCGTTTCCCAGTGCATCATTAAGACTTTTTTAAAAAAAAAAAAAGTGCTGATATTTGTTTTTCATTTCCATAGGAAAGTGTGCTGGTCTGTTTTCTCAAATTTGGTTGCATTTGCTGTCTTTTGTACAGTTGCATTCCCATTTAAATGCTATTTCTTCCCATTGCTGAATCAAAAATAATTGGTCAAGAGCTCTATGAACAACCATAGTTTCTTCTGTGTGTCCACTGAGAACTTTGGGACATTAGATATTGGAGTGTTGTCTCTCTGCAAACCACTGGCAGCTGTTATATCTGTATTTAATCAGTTTGACTGTGCCCCCTTTTCTGTAGATTAAATCTTCCTCTTTCTGATCAGTGGAGATGGATTCTTGGAGCTCTGAGAAAGAGTTCCACTGGAATACTGAGGAGAGTATGGCTGCAATGCCTGTGCTCCAGGTGCACTTGCAAGTTGCATCTATTAGATTTTGTCATTTTAAATAATTAAATCCAAAATTAGAGGAATTTGTTATTGTCTCTAAAATAATGTGGAGCTTATTGGCAAATTCTTCATATACAGTTTTTAATAACAACTGCAAACCTAACTTATTTTTCTTAAGTGGGGGAGATTAAACTGAACACAGCTAATGGTTTCACATCCTGATCACACCCTAGACAATAAAATCTTATATCTGAGCAACTACTGGAGTATCATCGTGTAAAAATTAAAGTTACAGGAAATTATATTGCTGTGGAAAAATTCATTTGCTTTATTCCCACAGGCGCTAATTATCAGTGTTCTAAACTGAAATATGTACTTTTCTGCAAAGGATCCTTGTAAGGAAAACATAATCAAGAGCCACTAAAATCTCTGGTCCTTATTTTAGAGATAAATTGGGCTGTTTCACTGGTTGCTTTCCAAATTATGTATTGAAATGGTAAAACCAAAAAAAAAAGTTGCATGACTAAATTCCACATAATGGTACATTCTTAGCACTCAACACTTAAATAAGAGATGGGAAGGGAGAAAAACGTAATTTTGTAATACGTTTCCAACTTGGGTTTCAACTGTGGGTTTAAATACTTGATTTTTTTTTTTTTTTTACATTTTCATCCAAAACCACTGCTTATGTTTCTCAACTTCTCAAAGCAACTCAGCTTTTCATACTTTTAGGCCGTGTTTTGTACTGCACAAAATATCTTGGAAATGTTTGTTCCTGAGTTCTCTGGTGATACTGCTTTGAGCTATTTCTAATTGGTGTTCTGATAATTCTTTGGACCACCAAAAGGTATATGTGAGACCATTACTAGCTTGTAAGCTATACTTAGATATTTAATAAACTAATATATATGTACTTGCCCAAGGTGTAATAGAGAAGAGTGTATAAATATTGTGTGTGGAGCAATCTTTGAAGCTGTGATTTTATTTTCAGTAATTATGTGTAGTCATCCTCCAGTGTTCCTACTTCATGCTATTATGATTCACCTGGTAGTGCAGTAATGGCCAGGGTGATAATTTGGAAAAAACTGACTCACAGAAAGCTGAGAAGGTACAAATCCTGAAAAAAGATAATGGTATCAGGATAATAGCTGATGTGCATCAGTAACTGTAGTGATGGTGATGTGTTGTGAGTTACACCAGTAAATAGGGAGCTGCGTGGGGAGAGGCAGCATCCTTCTGAGTGAACACATTTCTTCAGAATAAAACTTTTAATGGAGAAAAAAAAATATCCACAAGGAAGACTGCTTTGTGTTTCTCCAGTTGCCTGGGAATAGAATTGATATACAGTCCTGGCAGCTGAGGAGGGAATGATTAATACCCTTCATGAAGTTAGGACAGGAATTTACATACAATAGCTGTTTCCTTTAAACTGAGGAGAACAGCAGTGTTTTCAAGATATGACCTGTCTTGGCAGTAGATGAGCTGAATAGTGTGAATTCATCAAAAGTTTATGTATCTTTGTAACCTGTGCTGAAGTGGTTCATGTTAAATATTTTACATGGCTCAGTGCTCCCTTTTGAAGAATTTTTTTATCTAACCAAAGTTAACCATCTGCTTGTAGGAGATCTTTTGGCCACAAAAACAGATTAAAGGTTTTCTTTGTGGTACAAGATTAATAGATGGAAGAATATGAAGTTAGAGGTCAATTAGAATATTTTCTTGTTTACCCTGTAGAAGTAGTCAGTATTGAAAAAAAAAAGAGTTTTATAATGGCATTTGGTAGAGAATTTATTTTGGTAAATGTTTTTTTTCTCTTTACATACTTGTTAGTTATGATTAGTTAATTGATTTTTTTTTTTTAATTACCTGGAGAGAGAGACATTCCCAAACTAAAATAATACCCAAAAAAAGCACATCTGGTGTTAATACTGGTTTGGGGGCTTTTTTAGCTGACATGTAGTATTCATTCTTTAGGTAGTGACTTGAAAATTGAAATCCCTTTCTTTGCAGATCCTACCACTGGTTTCTTTAAAAAAATATATTAAAAAAATGGCATAATAATCTGTTTCTTATGTAAGGGAACTAGGAACAAAATTGCCTTCTCACTTTAAATGTGCCAAGGTGAATACTGAATTCAGCACTAACACACAGTACAGAGGAGACTGTAAGTCCATGTTCTTTCAGACTGAAAGGTTTTCAAATATATTCCAGTTGTTGTGAATAGTAGTATAAAGTTTGTGATGCTTGTTTGTTTGGGTTTTTTTGTTCCCTGATGTGATTTGAACATCTACTCAGGCAATCTGCAGATGATAGATGCTATTTTATCACTTCAGCGTATGGAACCAACAGGTCCTAAATTTTAGTGATGTCTTTCCAAATCTGGATAAGTTGGTTGTTGTATATTTTTCCTCTTCATATCTCCTTTTGAGCCAGTATCTTAACGGAGTCTTTTATTTACCCTATGTAAAAATAAACTTGGAGCAAATGTCTCTTCATAGAATGAATATTCTTGCAGTTTTAGCGAGGAAACTCTACAGGCATTAAAAAAAAAAAACGTCACATGCAACTATATAAATTTATCACCTAGCTGGTATTTCTAGAAGGTGGTGATGATCAGCATTCCCACTGCAGGGACAGCCGAGTGGAAGTGGAACATCTATACATAACTAGCATCTTGTTGGCATGAGCTGCATGGCCAGTGCTGTCCAGAATTAGTAAGGATGGCTTGTTCGCTGGAGGGGAACAGGGGTTGTTCCCACCTTGTACCACTTGCCACAACCTCCTAGCAGTGCTTGGAGTTCCTAAGCCCTTCAAGAAAGTATTGAGTGGGGCTTTTTTTTTGTTTGTTGTTTGTTTGGTTTTGTTTGGTTTGTTTGTGGTGGTTTGTTTTTTTAAAAATAATTTCATTTGGCAAGTAAAAAGATAATTCTTTTTCATTCTTAGATTTTTTTTTTTTTTGACACGTTGCCACGGCTTTTCAGTGACCTTTTCATGCAAGGATTTCTGGCTATTTTCAACAAGATTTCCTATTTGAAAGGCAACACTGCTTGCTCAAATTCAATTGACATCTTTGTGATGTTAAGCTTATGAATTGACAGAATTGCATGCCCTTGGGATAGGAAAAAATATAATCTATTGATATCTAAATTATATTTTACCACTTTCATTCAGGGAAAAAAAAGTGGAAGCTGGGACCTTCATCCACAGTGTGGAGACAGGCTTCTTAAAATCAGAAATGTCACACGTCTGTAAAGGCTTGACATCTGAAATCACGTTGTTTCAGTTAAGCGTGTCTGGAAATACAAGCATAGTTTTATGCTAAAGTAGTACTGGTTTAACAGGAAAAATGATATAATAGAGAAGATACAGAGAAGTTTGACAAGGATGATCAAAGATGGAAGATCTTTATTTGAAGAGCACCTATAATACCTCACTGAGGGCTAATGTGGAGAGTGCAAGTCTTAAAAATTATAAATGGTGGAAGGAAAGAGTAGAGAAGGCATTTGCTTTATATTTCAATTAAAGAACAGGAGGAATTATGGATCAAGAAGAGTTTACCCTTTTGCCTGATGTCTGAAAGAAACATCTGTGTCATTTAGGAAAGTGACTGAAAACATGTAGAAAGTAGAGCTCAGGATGGTGTAGGCCTTAAGTTGCAGTCATGGAAGAAGAATGTGGTCACCTCTTGCATTTAGCATCCCACTTTGGAGGCTTGTAACTGCCAGAGCAAGGTATCCCTGTGCATCCCTGTGCTTCTGATGGGCTCTCCAAGGTGTTTGGTGCTAATCTCAGCTGGGAACAGGGCACTGTGTTGTGTGGACCCAATCCAGTTGAGCAGCTCTTAAGAACAACTCTTAATCACCGAGTTTTAAATATTAATTTACTAGTAGTAAGTGAGAGGAATGTTGTTTTAATTAAGGTGATGCAGATTATTAGGAATGGTCTTGCAGAGTATCTCTGACTGGTATCTTATCGCTAAAGCTTTGATGAATGCTGTGTGTGCACTAAACATTGCTGTATGGGTAGGCTTAATAGTTTGCTTATAGTAATGTTTTGGTTTTAACTTGTTTTGAAAATAAACTATGTAAACATGAAAATGCTACTGTCTTCCTACTTAAGCTTTGCTACACACAGAGATTTAATGAGAGGAACATAAAAGTTATGAAATCCGTAGATACTGTCTGCTGGCTGAGTATTGATTTAGACTGATGTAATCGACTTTTTGTGCGAAGCGGTCTGTGTGAGGTGGTACCTGGCACAGAGATTTTGAAGCTGAATTGAATTGTTTTTCAGATTATAAATGGATTTGAAGTATTAAATTTGTACCTGCTTTCAGAAATCCTATGAGATCATTTTAGAGATAACTCGAGATTAATTTAGATGATCCAAGCTTGCGGTGGGTAGAGTGAGATGCTTTCAACAGTCTAAATGACTAAATGTTTACTTGGAAAAAAAAAATCTTCTCTTTTTTGCTCCCTTCCCAAAAGACAACAGCTGTTTTATTCAAGCACATGGGCATCTGAAGAAAAATCATTTTTCAGCTCTAAATCAGTACTTGGATTACTGGGAAATAGCTACCTTTTCTATATTACTCTCTCAAGAAATAAATTCTTTGGAAGATATAACAAGTGGGATACAAATGTAGTAGAACTTTAATAATAATTTATACAACTTTTCTCTCTAAAGTTATAAGTTTGATTTTTTCTTTTTAATTAGTGAAGCTGTATGAATTTATTTGAGCAGTGAATCTGGAAGCTTTCATATATACAGATCTCAACATTGGTCAACTCTGAAAATTAATTTTTGTTTTCCTATCATGGAGCCTATAATTGATGTCAGGATTTAGAGTTGCAAAGTAACAGGCATATCTGGAAAATCTAAAAAACAAGGACTTAATATTGCTTATACTAAATCACTGTAGGCTGTATACACAATTCCAACAGGGTTTGGAGTATAAGAACTCTCTACTAGAAGGCTTTGTGAAAGGTTTGGGGTTTTGGGCTCACTAATATCTCATGTTTTTAAACAAAAGAGAAAACCTGTGCTGTTGTTCCTTTTCAGATATTTGGAAAAGTGGAAATAGACTTTGTGTCTGACACAAATGATGTTTTTTGCTGTTAAACTGCGTTTGTGGGGGTAGACTGCTAAATTATCCCAAAGGGTAGGAATCAATTCCTAAATTTGCTGGATGTGCCTCTGGAATATCTTTGAAATATGGAGAAAATGCTGTAAAGAGAATTTAGCTGGTAAAAGTTGCTTGGTGTAACACCAGCTGGATGCCTAGTCTAGTATTTATGTGCATTTAATTTCTCATTTGGGTCGGGGGGAACAAGATTAGGAATAAGTATCTAATAATACCAGTAACCTGGCTTCTCATGTTATCTAGTAAACAAATAAGGGAGGACTGAGTAACAAAAACATTGGAAATTGATAATTTTTAAATCAAATTTGTTCATTTAGCTGCTCATCACCAGGAATTAGGTTGTGAAGCCAACACAGTTCTACCAGTACTGTCTGAATTTAATCCTACCAGGTACTCAGCAAAGCTTTTAAAGGCATTTGATGACTTTTTTTGTATGGGTTATCCATTTCTGAAGAAAGAATGAGGAAATAACAAAGTTGAAGAATAACTGAGTGAGTTTCCAACTGTTGAGAAAGATCTTGCCATGCTTTCCCAGTTTTCAGGCTCTTCAATTTAGACCGTTTTATGACTATTGCTTTATCCAAAAAGAAGTCAGTTTCAATCCTGAAAAACAATGGAAGAATTTTTTGGCAGAGAAGGCAGCAACTAGTGTCTTGGCACTGCCTTCAGTTTTCTAAGCCAGGTTGCTGACAGCAAAAGCACGAACAGAACTTTGGGGAGGGGAAAAAAGTCTCCAGTCTTCCAGAAGTAAATCTAAATGGAAAATGGAGTCCACTCTAGAGAGACTACATCTTTCTATGCAGTTACTTTAAAATTCTTCTGTATAAAATAATAACACTTGAATAGGTTCTGTTTTCTTTACAGGCTTATTAGCTCTTATAATTACTAGTGCCTAATCTTTGATCCGTGTGATGGCACGTCCATGTCAAAAATGATAAATTATTGGGATGCAACTTTCTCATTTTCATTCCCTATGAAAAACATTAGGATGTAATTCTTGCAGAACACTTTGTAATAGCTGAAGAAATTAGAATACGGAAGACAATACAAGGAACTCCCTTAGAAATTATGTCAAGGCTTCATTTGTCAAAGTAATATTTGCTTTCTACCACTGTTGTTGGTGTATAATTTTTGAGCAGGCTTGAAGCAGTGGTGAATTGAGGCTGCTTTAAGTGCTGACACTATAAAGTAGGTAAGCAGAATAGGGGAAAGATGGCAATGAATCTTCTTTGGCCACTGCTGTGCAGTCATGGATAGAGTCATCACAGAATGGTTTGGGTGGGAAGGAACCTTAAGATCATCTCTTTCCAACTCCCCTACTGTGGGCAGGGACACCTTCCACTAGACCAGGTTGCTCAGAGCTACATTCAGCTTGACCTTGAACACTTCCAGGGATGGGGCAACCACAACTTCCTGGCAACCTGTTCAAGTGCCTCACTAGCCTCAGAGTAAAGAATTTTTTTCTAATATCTAGTCTAAACCTACTCTGTCAGTTTGAAGCTGTTCCCCCTTGTCCTGTCGCTCCAGGCCCTTGGAAATAGCCCCTCTCCATGGTCCTTGTAGGCTTCATTCAGATACTGAAAGGCTGCAATTAGGTCACCCTGCAGCCTTCTCTTCTCCAACCTAAAAAGATCCCAACTGTGGTCAAAGAATTATATAGCATGGATGTGGGTTTGCCAAGTTCAAAGTTAATGGCTCACTCCAAGGAGAAAGGTGTTCAGAGTTTCTGTATTTACTTATGCTTTTATTGTGCCTTTGGCACTCTTCCCCAGAATTAGTTCGTCTTTAGCTTAAATTGACTTGAAACTATCTATAAAAGTTACCAGTCCCACAGAGTCCTTTCCCTGTAGTCCTGCAGTCCTTCCCCTCTTATGATGGCTTTTGCAATCATGCAGTCATAGGGCAAGTCTAATCAAACTCAAAATGTGTCTGTTGTAGGAATAGTTTTCAGTCAGATGTGAGGTGACTTGAACCTGTATCACTTTTAAGAAGAGCTTCTGCAAATACCAGCTCATCAGACAGTATCAGCTATTCAGAGGAAAGACCTTTGTTGATACAGGCTCCATCTGCCTTAAGAGGGTTTGCTAGTGCTGAAATGTTTCTCACTAAATTTCATGCTGCCTGGTACTGATATATGGGGAAAAATGCACCAAGTAGATTTGCTTGTAGTTTTCCTACAGTGTTTTTGTGTGCATACTTAAGTAATGCCAGCTCAGTATTTCCCTGCAATTCACTCATGTTTCTATTTATACTTAGAGTTTTCTTTGATTAGCTAAAACAGAAAGTAGGTGCTATTTCTAGCAGAGGAGGCATATTGAAATAGAGATGTAAGAATATTCTTTGAAGTCGACTTTATATGGTTGCCTCCAAAATCAGCAGAAATTTAGTATCCAGCAACATAGTTAATACTCTTTATTGAATTGAATGACTTGCCTG
>NW_020956324.1:1696-4813 GCF_003031625.1 Empidonax traillii | reverse complement strand
GTTTTCTTTGATTAGCTAAAACAGAAAGTAGGTGCTATTTCTAGCAGAGGAGGCATATTGAAATAGAGATGTAAGAATATTCTTTGAAGTCGACTTTATATGGTTGCCTCCAAAATCAGCAGAAATTTAGTATCCAGCAACATAGTTAATACTCTTTATTGAATTGAATGACTTGCCTGTCTGTTCACAGAAGTTTGAAAAAGAATGCTGTCCTGTATAGCTGAAATGGAAGATGGGTCAAGTTTAAAAGAGGAATTGGTCAGAGTAGTAGAATTAACTGTTCTGTTTGGTAATGTGTGTTCAGATCTTTAACAGCTAGAACTATTCGAGATGAGTTTAAAGCTTGTGGATTACACTTGTAGGTCCAAGTCTAAACGTTTCTGAACTTCGAAAAGTTACTTTGAGAGTGGAGGAAGTCTACTTTCCTCTGCATGTGTTCTCCTGACTATCATGTGTGTGCATAAGGATGTGCATACATATGAAACAAGGTTTGATATTTTTCCTCCAGTTTCTGTGTTAAAAATTCAGGTCCTCTCTTGGACTTCTGGATCACAGCTAGTGAACTGTTGAAGTTGGCATAAGGAAATGAATGCCAAAGCTGACAGAGCAGGTAAAGATTTTTTTCTCCAACTCCAGGATAATGCTTTTAGTCACCAATCTCTAGTTAATAACGATGAGAAAAGGTAAAGGTATTTAGGTAAAACGATTTATGTTTGAGATCTCTAAAATCACAGCAAAACTAGAGAAGAATTGACTTATTGCTAAAGTTTCTGTGGTAAAGCAGGCGATGAAGGTAGAATAGGAGAGCAGGAAGGAAGCACCAAATATAAAATAATGGCAAAATGAATGTTTACCTCTGAGGAATTTTAATCTCTAGGTTGTCTTTGGCTCATTACTATAATAAAACTAAAACAAAATAGTCAAAATGCAAAAGAACAAAAGAAAATTAATTCAGCTGTGAGTGGTTCAGCAAGTCATTCATCACACTGATAAAATAAGGGAAAAGACCATTTATTTATGTTACTAGTTTTTAAGCAGTGTTTTTTCTCCTTGGATTATTTGATGTGTCTTTTGGTTTTAAAGGCAGAAAGGATATGCTGTATTTGATCCAGCTGTTATCACAGTATAGCATTAAATACATGGACCTCGATGCATAGAAATATAGGAAGGATTTCTGACTGAATACCAAGAGTTTTGTCAGTTTTGGCAAGATGACTTAAGGAAATGGTTCTGCTTTGAAAAATACTGTCAGAAACAGTTTTCTGTGCAGAACACTGTTATTGGGAATTGACAGATGTTGCTGCTGCTGCTAACTCTGTCAGTGCTATTTGACATAGCAATGTAATTTGGTCAGCAATGGTAGGGGCTTTTGCCAGCTCTTGATGATAAGGAAATGTAATTATCCTTGAGAAGTGTATAATCTGTGACCTACTTCATCTCAGTTCTTGACCAGAGAGGCCATGGGGTCTCTGTTGAAACTTGACTGCACAAGGTTCTAATTAACCTGAACTAAGTTTGAAGCTGGCCCTTCTTGGACCTCAGGGATGGACTAAATGAGCTCCAGAGGTATTTCCCAGCCTAAATCATTGGGTGATGTTTTGTGAGTGAAACACTGGATATTCCTTAAGATGATAATACTGTAGTAACTTCCTATGGACATCAGCTTTCGGCTGAGATGTGGGATAATGAATATTAAGCAAGAATGTAACTGCAAACGTGGATCTACCAATCTGTTTTCTGGGCAGTGCTTGACATCAGGTTGAGTGGAGATTGGTTTTTTGCTGCTTTTTTGTTTACCAATAGAGTTGTAGCTTATAGAGAGTTGTAAATGTCTCATTGTTCAGTAATGATGCAAACTGGGCGCCTTTGTGGATCTCTGTGCCAATGAGAGCAGATTTTCAGTTTAGTTCTCCTGAGCTAAAAAAAATCAAGACACACTTGAATGTAGACTGCAAAGTCTTGGCTATGTGTACCTGGGGGGGGAACTGAAGCTTAAACTGAGGTGGTTGACTCAAACTTAGGAGTAGACTGATGTGGTGCAGTCTGGGTTGGGATGGATACTGGGTGTGATCACCATCCCCAGGCTTCTTGCCAAAGACGTGGTTGGAGTTGTTTGCAGTGCTGGAGTTCTGTGTGATGCTCAGGGAATGCTTGAAATGTGTTTAGGGGAAGAAGGCCCCTTCCTATCTGAGAGGATATGAGAAAAGGTCAATAGTTGTGAAATCCGGAATAAAAATTAATGGAAGTCAGTTAAGGCACCAACTCCTGAACGTGGTGAGCTGAGGAGGAGAAACTTACGGTGCTTTTTCTTTGTGTAGTATTTTTAGTGATTTTTTTAATTGTATTTATAGTTGGGTTTTTTTTAGCAAGGATTATTTTTACTTCCTATTAGTTTGTATGTTTTATATCAAAGTGGTAATTGCTACAATAACTATTAATAAAAATCCTCACCACACTGCATTGAATTTGGAACTTAGAACTTTTCAATTTATGTTAAACGTTAAAATTTGTTATTTTATGGTATTTTTTTTTTACTTTATATCTATTTCCGTATTTTTATATGTGCACGTCCATGAAACATTTGATGCTAAATCATTTAAAAATTAATTGGAGGATGATTTGAGTGTGACAGTTCTTGTGGATGCTATGAGCCAAAATAAGGTCTGTTTTGTGGTGTGTGTTTTGTTTGTTTGATTTGTTGTTGTTGTTCTTGTTTGGTTGTCGGGTTTGTTTTGTTTTGAATTCAGTAATAATTGAATATTTGCTTACAATTTTTGCAAGGAAGATATCTGCCTGCATGTTTCTGCTTTTCTGTATGAAATCAGTTGCATTAAACAATGCTAATAAGAGTATGGCTCCAAGTATGTGTTAACAGTGGAGATGTAAGCTACCATTATATATTTATTATTGGAGCTGGCTATTTGTAGGTGCAGTGCATTCAAACACACTGTGTGTTATGAAGTCTCAGATGTAGATGGTTTCTTTAGATACTAAACATCTCTCTCCATAATATGATTGTATTATATTTATTTATTGATATGACACAGAGGTACTTAACATTTTTTGTTCTTTCAAAAAGACCTGGAAGTCAGCTGGAAACCAGTACAATCTTATTTT
>NW_020956324.1:0-1675 GCF_003031625.1 Empidonax traillii | reverse complement strand
CTCGTTAGCCCTGTAAGGCAATCCATCTACGTCCTGAGGACCTCGCTGCCACCGTCCAAGCGTGCTTGGCCCCGGCAGATGAACCTCAGGATTAAAGGGTGGGCTCAGTTCCGCGCACACTGTGTCTCACCTAAAAAATCCAATGTGCAGGCTGGAAGGTGGAAAGACCTTCCCCGGTTCTTCGTTCGCAAAGAGACTGGCCATTATAATACTGTAGTAACTTCCCATGGACATCAGCTTTCGGCTGAGATGTGGGATAATGAATATTAAGCAAGAATGTAACTGCAAACGTGGATCTACCAATCTGTTTTCTGGGCAGTGCTTGACATCAGGTTGAGTGGAGATTGGTTTTTTGCTGCTTTTTTGTTTACCAATAGAGTTGTAGCTTATAGAGAGTTGTAAATGTCTCCTTGTTCAGTAATGATGCAAACTGGGCGCCTTTGTGGATCTCTGTGCCAATGAGAACAGATTTTCAGTTTAGTTCTCCTGAGCTAAAAAAAATCAAGACACACTTGAATGTAGACTGCAAAGTCTTGGCTGTGTGTACCTGGGGGGGGAACTGAAGCTTAAACTGAGGTGGTTGACTCAAACTTAGGAGTAGACTGATGTGGTGCAGTCTGGGTTGGGATGGATACTGGGTGTGATCACCATCCCCAGGCTTCTTGCCAAAGCCGTGGTTGGAGTTGTTTGCAGTGCTGGAGTTCTGTGTGATGCTCAGGGAATGCTTGAAATGTGTTTAGGGGGAGAAGGCCCCTTCCTATCTGAGAGGATATGAGAAAAGGTCAATAGTTGTGAAATCCGGAATAAAAATTAATGGAAGTCAGTTAAGGCACCAACTCCTGAACGTGGTGAGCTGAGGAGGAGAAACTTATGGTGCTTTTTCTTTGTGTAGTATTTTTAGTGATTTTTTAATTGTATTTATAGTTGGGGTTTTTTTAGCAAGGATTATTTTTGCTTCCTATTAGTTTGTATGTTTTATATCAAAGTGGTAATTGCTACGATAACTATTAATAAAAATCCTCACCACACTGCATTGAATTTGGAACTTAGAACTTTTCAGTTTATGTTAAATGTTAAAATTTGTTATTTTATGGATTTTTTTTACTTTATTTCCATATTTTTATATGTGCACATCCATGAAACATTTGATGCTAAATCATTTAAAAATTAATTGGAGGATGATTTGAGTGTGACAGTTCTTGTGGATGCTGGGAGCCAAAATAAGGTCTGTTTTGTGGTGTGTGTTTTGTTTGTTTGATTTGTTGTTGTTGTTCTTGTTTGGTTGTTGTTTTTTTTTTTAATTGAATATTTGCTTACAGTTTTTGCAAGGAAGATACCTGCCTGCATGTTTCTGCTTTTCTGTATGAAATCAGTTGCATTAAACAATGCTAGTAAGAGTATGGCTCCAAGTATGTGTTAACAGTGGAGATGTAAGCTACCATTATATATTTATTATTGGAGCTGGCTATTTGTAGATGCAGTGCATTCAAACACACTGTGTGTTATGAAGTCTCAGATGTAGATGGTTTCTTTAGATACTAAACATCTCTCTCCATAATATGATTGTATTATATTTATTTATTGATATGACACAGAGGTACTTAACATTTTTTGTTCTTTCAAAAAGACCTGGAAGTCAGCTGGAAACCAGTACAATCTTATTTTTTGTGTTTTC